>NW_007578763.1:123108-149999 GCF_000690725.1 Stegastes partitus
TTGTCATTGAGTCAAGCTTCACGTTCTAGCCCTCATTCATGTCCAGAATTTCCCCGTTCATGTCCCTTGTGGAAACTACCTTCAGGTTTTGTATTTTGTTTGCTACTTTGTATTCAGCCTCTTTCCTAATCAAGTGTTTGAGTTGTTACTTTGTTTAGAAAGATTGTTAAGTTTTCCTCATTGAGTGATTTTTAGTTAGTATTTCCTCAATCGAGTGATTTTTTGGTTCTTTATTCTCCTCGTCAGAGTGACGCTTTGAGTTTAGGTTTTTTTTTATTGTTGAATGATATTTCTGTTGATACTTTTGTAAATAAATCAGTTTGAGAACATTTTTGAGTTTTTGGAGTCGTGCATTTGGGTTCGCTTTTTTGTGGTCTTGTCAATAATCAGGACTTGCTTTCCCCTTTGTCGCACCAAGTTTCTGTCTGTTTTCAATACAGTCGACCTAAAATATTTGTTTTTGGTTTCATAAGAGGAAACACTTTTCCAGCTAGAAATAATGCGATTATTGAGAGGTGACGAGACAGTTTTGAATCACTACACAGGTGCACAGGTATTTACTGGAGCAGACGTCGACACAAAACACTTGATTAAACCTGTGTGCTAGTTATTCGCAACAAATTTTACTCATGCCGTCATTAATTCTGGGGGTTTACAACGGCCTGTAATGTAAATGCAAATGTGATTGAAACTGGTTCATAATAACCTCCATTCAACTGTCATTAATATGAATGGCATTAATATGCATTCCGTTTTGGTTTGCTTCTTTCCTACGCGAATGTGTGCTCTTGAATGATCATACCCACCCGGCCCCTCCTCATTATTGTCTTTTACACTCTATTTATTTATTTTCTAATTGTGATTTGGACAGACCATATTTATTCACGCCACAGCTTCTCTCCGTACCTAAGGCACATCCGTCATTCAAGGCTGGCGGAGTTTGACTCAATAACGGCGCAAATATCCAGCCATTATCTCTCGGCGGAGTACTCCCTCAATGTTAATGTGTTTTTAGGACGATTACATCAGTGTGAAATATTGAAAAATAACCCTCTGATTGATAACATGAATCATCAAGTCCGCGTCCCCTCCCCCCCTTGAACACCTCATTTAGCATCTCCATAGCAACGTTGCTGAGGACCTGCTCGCGTGGGTTCGGGTTTGTTTCTAATCAGGTGGGCCTGGGTGAGAATTGGGACATTTGTTACCGAACAGATACGGGAATAAACAAGCCTCGGTAGTGCCGTACGTAAATACAGACCTGCTCGTAAAAGAATGAAGTGCAGCATCCCTCATGGAGGTTAATCTATAGCTGTTCAAGTGTAAGAGCCTTTCACTCAGTCTCTCAGCTCAGCTCCAAGGCTTAACCATTTAAACACTGAAGGTAAAGTATTGAAATGATGCACAAGTTCATTATTATCATGCTATCAGGAGTTTTCTCTCTTCTTTCTTGCCATTTATGATTCGGGCTGAGCAGTATGGTTGAAATCCTTGACACAGTATTACAGGTATTACCTAATATCCCGATGTGTAATACAAAACTATATCGTTAGCCTCATAGCATAATTGCCTAAGTCATTTTTTGGTCAAATTGAGATATTTGCCTAACTTTACTCCCCTATCACTTCTGCATCATCCTGTCTTTCTACCTGTGTCATTGGCCAATAACATCTGGTTGAATGTACTGTTAAAAAAAATCAATAATAAATACCGATGTCATTTCTAAAAATTGTGTTTTTTCTCATTTCCCAAAAACATGAAAATATGACTTAGGGAAGTATGCTATGAGGCTAACGATATGCAAAGTGTTTTGGTGGTTTACGACCAAATGTATCCACCTGCAAAAGTCTCATTTTGCTTTCTCGCAGGAAACTCGTGTCACCAGCTTCCTTCTCTTCTTAATTTCCCATCTGTCTAATAATGTCAAAATATCACAATTTTTTGATCTAAAATATGTCTAAATACTATAATTTTGCTGTTTTAAGAAAGACAGGCTGTTTTACAAGCAAGTAATCGCCAAGTTTTTTACTCTTGTTAACATGTGCATATAGTAATTCATAAGCTTAAAGATGCACCAATGGGTAAAATAAGCCATGGCTCGGCATTTCCACCTTGTAACTACAGTGTGCCAATGACAGTCTCAAAAACACAGATTCAGAGTTACGGGACTTCATATGTTACATACCTAAAGTCTGTTAACTTATAGGGTGGGTCTGTCTGTATCATTATTACTCTTTTAAATCAGTTTTCAGCATTTGTGGCTGAATTACTCCAGTATTGCAACTTTCCACTGGGTAACGTAGAGACGTTTTACAGTGTTTGAGTGCAGCTGAACGAGTGTACTTGATGTGCACTGAGTATGTTCACATTAATTCTTTTTTTTTTTTTAACTCCAAAATACCAAATATTCTCTTTTTCCACCTTTAGAATTCATCAGTCTGACCTTTACGGCAACATAACAACAAGGGCATGACCATAGACTTGTTAAATCCAGAGTTTCAGCTTGTGATTGGTGCCATTTTTTAAAAAATTTTGGATTATCTCGATCGGGCGTATTGCCTCAAACACTCTTGAAACAAGTCCTGCTACCTTGGACCAAAGTGAACACTAGTTTACTGGAAACACCATTTTTTTCCAACACATAACATTAGCTATGGTAGCTACACTGAGCTAACAGGGCAGATATCTTTACATTAACCTACTTCTGCATTGTCTTCATTCTCAAGCTGTGGTTGGTTCAAGTTGGGTGGTTTACAGGTGGGAAGCCAGTGAGGGATCACAACCTTGTTTGCAGCACTAGCTACTGGTTGGTGTGGGTCCCTGAGTGGCAGGATCAGGGGAATAACTCCTCACAAGCGACTCCATTGGTCTTAGCAAATAGGGAAAGAGAACAAAAAACTAAAATATATAAAGACGACAGATCAGATATTGTGAATGAACCAGATCCAGTTTTGAAAAAGGTACATCTTTGCGTCGGTGGCTTTTTTTGTCAATTCTGTCTCTGCATTCAAAGTCACTTTCCATTTTCAGCAGAGCGCTCTTTTTAGCAGGCAGAAGGGAAAAAAACCTCCACTACACTATATGCATTGTTCTAACCCCGACAATGAGGTTCTGCCCTGTAATTACATTCTATTTCTAAAACCATCCGTCTTTGCTCACGGAGAGCTGACAGGCTAAAACATTAGCACGTTGTCAGCGGCTCCTCAGACGCCGCAGTTCTCAGTTACACTTCATATTATCTTGCAACCTCAACCCAGCTTCCCAGATGGAGTTACCTCTGTGCAGCGTGGGGAGGAAAGAGGAGGTGTTTTCCTGCTGCACGGCCAGTTTAGCTCAGCCATGATGGGGCCTTTCTGGTTTCTCACTGGGGGTCTGTTGAATTCTGGGTCACAACCCAGCCCCAAGCAACCGCCGGCTCCACTTCAGCCATTCGTGTGTCGTTTTAGGCCCCCGTGACATTCCACGGTGGGTGATTTTTCACCTTTTTCTTTCAGCGGCAACCTGTTCTCCATCCTGCCCCACCTCACTGGCAATCACCACAAGCTTTTTTTTTTTTTTCTTTGCAACTGTTGCTGATAGCGTGACGGCCTCCCACGCGACTCGACGTCACCTGTTCGTTATGCATTGCACTGCTGCCTCGACAGAAACGAGCCGCGAGAAGTTCCATTTTCCCCAGGCTATTTATTTAATGGATAATGCAAGGGACGCAAAATGGAAATCACGCATTCGACCATGTCTTTAACCCCGGATCCTCCCTGCATGCCTTCCCCGAACTGCATTCATTCTCGCTCCTGGTGAGCATAAATCATTTTGGTAATTTGTTATTACCAAGCTCATTATTTATCCTCCGAGATGTTTAAGAAGAAGCAGAAAAGGGGGAAAAAAAAAAATCTATCAAATATTTAAAGCTCCTCTGGGACGTAATCTTCATCTGCCTCCGTCTGTGTCTCTGCAATCTCGAGGAAAAACCTGCAGAGATTGTACGAGCATGTTTGTAATGAGTTTATGTCAAAAGAAGCGATAAGGGGAAGTGTTCATACATGCTAATCTCTGCCCCTCTCTGCTTCTTCCGCGGTGGCAGGACGGGCGCGGAGAGGTTTGCAAGGCTTCGCTGGTGCTGTGTTCTCGCTGTGGCTTGGCACCGAGATGAGGAAAGCGATGTGATGTGCCAGGCGCTTTGTATTCCGAGCCTGGGAGTGGAAGGATGGAGGAGGGAAGCAGAAGGAGGGAGGAAGGGAGAAAATGAAATAGGGGGGAAGGAGACAGAGAAGAAGAGAGCACAGAGACAGCGTAATCACTTTTACACCCCCCTTCCCTCCGATAGCGATGTCCGCCTGACACTTGACTCTTATCCCGAGCTTTCTCTGCACTCCCCTCTACAATATCTCACACCGTCTATCTGCCTTTTCCTTTCGCTTCCCCCTTGGTCAGTCTAAACAGAAACCTGAGCTCGCAGGTTCTGGATGTGTTATGTGCAGAGCTGTTTTGCTATCTTGTTAACTTTTTTTTTTTTTGCCCAAGCAAGGTAAGCTTAGACTCTTGACTCCATGTGCTCCTAAAAGTGTTTAAAGTTAACTGTCAAATATTTGGGTTTCATTATGCTACAACTCTCAAATTTCATATGGAAATGATGTTTTACTGCCTCTTGCCCTGCAGGTCCTGAGACAAAGTACTGTAAGAAATTAAAAACTGCAACACAGTTCAGCAGGATGGCAGCTGAAATTGACACCAGCTCTCCGCTGTGAGGTGCTCCACAATGTCTGAGAGCAAAATACGATGATGTTCTGAGTTCACGGCGAAACAATCTGCCAGCCCCCGCGTCTGCTCCAGCTCCGTTTGGCTGAGATACTACCTGACTAATTTTGGCTTCTCTATATGCTTACATTTGTACAGAACAATGACTCCTTTTCAGAAGTTGTTCTATTTTAGAAAATCCCAGGCGGTTTACAGTCAGAGCTCTCAAAAAGTATGCCAGCAAAGACTCAGACTTTGGTTTTCAACCTGTCAAGTCCTCGCTTTAATTGTGCATGCGTGTGTGTGTGGTACGGTACAGTGTGGTTTGGAGTGCAGAATTATTATCAGCGCATTGATCTGCTTACCTGTGCTGCGGGTGCGAGATGAAAATACTGTTGAAGATTAAAGTGAGACTTTCTGAAGATGTGGGTTTTTGTGGATGCGCACGACATCGTCTCCACGAGGTTTTCATCTTGTGGAAATACACATTGTGTGGTCAAAGTGTCTAAAGTAGCCACGCACACATCATGCATGTACCACCACACCCAGCTCATTCCTTCCATTTGTCCCACCCCTGGATTCAGTCTTTCTTTTTCGTACTATTATTATTTTGTTCCATTATGTAGTATAGATTTTTTTAATTGGCAACAAATTTCACGAAAAGAGCAAACCAACAATGAACTGATTCTACTAACAAGTATTGTCGTGGCATCCAAGTCCTGATTTTATTCCTCTGTGCCTCAGAGCTCAACTGTCGTCCAAAAACCATTAAAAACACATGAGTTGCGCTGAGTGACATGTCCCCTCATGATGATGAACATGTGGACTGTAAGGTTTTGTTCCAATCAGGCCTACATACATTAACCCGTTGACATGAAGGCCGGTGAGCTAATTGTGTATTAATCCATGGCTGGAAGTCGTCCACAGCAAATCCAGGGTTTACTCCAGTTTAAAGAGTCCACATGATGCACTTTTAAGTGCCCATAACTTTATTTTGGGGCTCTACTAAAACATGTTTGCATGTTTCAGTGTTCTAAAAATACATTATTTTTCCTGTACTTAACATGCAGCATACTGCAGCACCTCAGTCTGAAACGCTTCATTTTAGCTCATGTCTCTTTAAAGTCCCACTACTGATGACAGCAAGGTACAGTGTTTCCTCTATGTTTTTTTTAATTATTGTCTCAAATACACATTACTCCACCTTCACAGCAGAGTCCTGCACTGGGTTGGGTACTCGCGATTACTACCGTAAACTACAGATACCTATATTGCTCAGTCTCTACTCTTTGGGGGCTTAATACGACCTTAATTACTCGCGAGCACTATGGTAAACTACAGATAACTGTCTTGCTCAGTATCTACTCTCTGGGGGTTAAAACAATGTTAAATGCTCACAAGAGCATGGCCTTGAAAGTGACGTTGTTTATTCCGCCTATAGAAAAGACCGCATGAGAAAAAAATGACTCGGTTTCATCTTGGACAAATCTGACATCAAAACGCTATATTTTACTCTTTTTAAAGTCATCTTTGGTCACACACCGGTCTGAGCAACATGGCCACCAACAGCAGCGAGTGCAGCCTGCTATGTGGGGTGTTCAGGGAAAATTTGTAGAGTCTATCAATCAGAAAATGTTCAGCCAGTCATATGTTTTGCCTGTGACAAGGTGGGAAGTGGGACCAAATGAGAAAGTTGGTCGCATCGGTAAAAAAAAACAAAAAGAAAGTTGGTCTGGAGTCCTGTGTGGACTTCCGTGTGGCACGAGCGTTGTTCGGTAAACAGATACGTATGCAGTGACGTATGGCGTGGCTCTAACTTGGCTCCTGGCCATTGGAAAAGCAACCAGTTCTTTGAAGGTGCCAGATTTGAACCAACTAAGCACTGGAACTAGCACCAGCACGGAACTGACACCTGGTTCTGTTTTGGTGGAAAAGAGGTAGAGTCAGAGGAGGGTCGTCTTGGAGAACAGGGCAGCGACTTACCAGATAAAAGGTGGACTTATTAGTTTAAGTTCAATAGATTTTTGCAAAACATTGATGGCCGCTATTGCTACGTAACATATCGGTATCTTAAGTTAATTGGGCCCGGGGCCAACTCAGTGTCACTAACGTGAGTAAAGGAACTGACAGCATTTGGCTAATATCGACATTAATAAGCTATTATCGGCTTATTGGTGAGTGTTACAGAGTGTGAGATATTTTAGCTGGACTCAGTTTGGTTATTAAAACATGTCATCTGTAGTGATCAGGGTTATCCACTGGGTGAACATTGGGTATTAATTCGTCCTCCTCCAGTTGCAGCCATTTCTCTTTTATGGGCTGTGACGCATTTTTTGGCACTGAGCTTAACGTCAAACCACTTTTTAAAATTTTTGCCGGCGATCTGTCCTCTGACCCAACAGAAATAACTGCGGTGGTTATCTTGTCCTATGCAATATTTTTTCTTTCGTTGCTTATCCCAACGTTTCACGCAATATTTTCTGGTTTGCTTCAACCTCGCTGACGAGTACCTCGATCTCAGTTTCAGAAAAGTTCCTGTTTTTCGTCCTTTTTGCCACGATGATGACGACAGGTGAGGAAAAAATAAATCTTCACTTGCTTTATAAAGAGGCGTGTTGTTGCCCGATATGGTGATTTGGAGGCGTTCCTGAAGGCAACGTGCACGAGCACGGAGGTTCAGAACAAGTGGGATTAATCAACGCTGATGTACGTACAACCCCCGTACGCACGTTTGATAAATACAGATTTTTTTGTTCTTACGCACACTCTAAATTTCATTCGTACGACAGAATTTAGAACCTTTTCTACGCACTGATGATAAATGAGGCCCCTGGACTTCAAACAAGGCATTTTAGGCAGTTAAGCAGCAGGATAATTCCCTTTGGTATTGACCTCAGGCTTTGTCACTTTGCAGACTTTTTACATGCACAAAATAGTATAACACGCTTAAAGGAAAAACCCCAAAAGCATAATATGGGCTCTTTAAAAATGTTTGCAAAAAGAATATGAAAAAATAACAGTATATACATGTGACATGTTTTTGAATGTTTACATCTTCAACAGAAACCATTGTTCAGAGAAGGACACATATATGTTCTTGTTTTTTGTTGCTGTTGCCTTTTAATATGTAAGAATATGAACTGCTGTGCCCATAAGTGCGTCTGGTGCACATCAGTGAAACCCCCTTAAAACGCACTATAGGTAACAATGACACCAGTTACCTCATCTTTACACCAGCTCCCTGCTGGATGTTCGTCAGCCATTCTGGTGAAACACAAGCTCATAGCAAGACGTACTTCTGTGTCTCTGACAGCATAATGTGAAACAGATGCAACAAAAAAAAAAAAAGAAACTACTCTGGATTAAATGTAGCTCATAACTGTTGACTGTTCAGTTTGAAATAAGGCGCAATGAGAGATGCACAATATTGGATTTCTATCTGACATGAGGACATTTTTTCAACTTATTTTGGCTGTTTGCTGATTTATGCCTATAGTGTTTCCACCTAAATGCAAATCTCATCAGGTTTTCTAACATATTATTACACACTGCTCTTATCATTTGGCAGGAACAGACATCAAATTCAATGGTTTTCAAATGTACACATTAACAATAAACTACTTCAACCTACATGAACAATATTTATTTTTCCCGTAGTATTTTCCTCCTATCTGCCCGTTAATGTTAATTTTGGTCGGATGCCAATGTTTTGTTTTAAAGCCTTCAATGGCTGATAGCGATGACATGCTGATATCATTTTACATTCTTAGCTGCCACTTGTCAATGCCCAGACTGTTCCAGTGTGTTTACATTAGGATCAGTTAATGGAGCAACGCTTGATAAAGAAATATTCTACACAGACAAAAAGACGGATACTGGCTTTAAGTTAATATGATAAAAGACGTAGTTATTGCAGCATAGTTATGGCTGTGTTGAACAAACTAATTGTTATATAGGATTTAAGCACATTCTTAGGAGTTTAATGGCCAGGTCTCGTTTGTGTTTGAGATGTCTTAAGTCCGCTCACGTTTCCTTACCCTGATAACTGTAATGAAACCATCATCTTTGATTTTACAAGACTGAGTTTAATAAGGAGAACTCGTTAAACAATAAAGGAAGGGCTCAGGGATACAGCAGGGCAGGAATATCTTTTTATTCTAGTGAAAGAGAGCTGTTTCAAGAAGGAAAATGAAAGCACAGCACAACGCCGTACACAAGAGGCTGTACGATTTGGGGAGTTTTGCCCCAGCAAGAAATGTAAAATGGTTTGTTGCTGTAATCAATATCAGCACACTGAGCAACCGTAGAAGTGTTCACTTGTGCCGTGCAAAGAGAGAAAGGGGAAGGGATTGTCTTTTTGCCAGCCCATCATATTTGCAGCTGGAGGATCTGAAACTCGGCTTTAGTTATCAGAGTTTAGCCTTTATATTTTTAAACCGGGAGCTTTTATGTCTTATTTTTCGGTCTCAATATTTGAGTTCTTCTTTCGTCTAGCAACAGCAGGATCAGAGGCTCGTTCCAGCAGACATGTGGCCCATAACCGATATCTGTTTAGTGACAGTCTATGTGGCATATTCAGCAGCCTGAAATGTTTATATTGAATGTTTCAGCAGCTTGAAAATCACCATGGCTGTGGTCCCAAAGACAAAAGCCCTAGCCTTTTGTCATGGGCAATTATCACAGAGTAGGCCCCTTAAAGCCTTCCATTTGGCTCTGCACAAATTCACATTTAATTTTGCTCTCATGCATTTGACACAGGGCTTTTTAATTTATTTTTTTTGTATTCAAATCAGGCTTAAATGTAGAATTTAAATTCCTATTGAAATGGGTTTCCATTTGAGGGGAAGTGGTTCTTTATAATTTTTTCTTTGCCACAGATTATTTCAATACTAGAACCCACACAGAAGGGATAAGTAGGGCTGGAGAAAGACCACTTGAAATTTCCTAATGAAGCCACCTACAGTATATAAGCGGACATTGGAAAACACAATACCTTGAAAAGGAGCTTTGGTATTAAACCTGAGTTTAGGTGTCTTATCTTCCATGAGTCCCAAAAATACTGACTGGGCAGAATGAGAAATAGCAGTGAGCTTTCACCAAAGCCGATCCCACCGAAGCGTCGTCGCCACATGCTCTGTCTCAAACTCCATATAGCTGCGAACAAGTGGGTCAGAGAAATATGAAAAAGTAATGTCTGCGGATCTACTCGGCGCTATATACACCCCATGCGATGACATTAGATACAATGCAGAGCTCCTCTTTGGGTTATATTTAGTGGTTAGGCCTTATAGTAATTTGGTTTAGTGGAACATGAATCACTAAATGCAGAATTAAGCCTCATCTCTGCTGGCTGCTCCCAGTTTGTGTGGGTTTTTCAGACTCTCCAGGCAATAATCAGATTTGGTTCCGCATCTCAGCTAATTCGGACACAGGCTTTTTTCTTGGCTCACTCCTTCCATGTTTTACACCCGCCGCTGAAATGCATCTCAAGTGATCCTATTTAAGTGTAATTGCACCTATCCACATTTAAAAAAAAAAAAACTCCAGGTGTAAATGCACCATAACAGCATTTCGGGCAGATTAAATTCACCGGCTCAAGCCTCGCAGAGAGGTGTGAAATGGAGCCATTTCCCCAGGCAGCATATGCATTCTTCTACTCCACCCAAAACACTGGATTACCAATAATGCTGAGGATAAGCATTGCTCAGGTTTGACTTGATTTGAGCAGAACTGAGACTAAATAAACAGACTGAGGCGAGAAGTAGGAGAAACCTCATGCGGACTAAACCAGCCAATAAATGAAATACCATAGAATATGTTATTATGGGTTATTATTATGTATATTGCTTTAACGAACTAAAGAGAGAAATTATTCTTTAATGCATACACAGGGGCACTGATTATAGGTTTGGCAGGCAGTTTGTATGCACCACAACCAAGCAGAAGCCTATAGGGTTGTAAAATGAATCAAAAGTGGCTAAAACTGCAGTTCCTCAATTGGCCACTTGAGGCTGGATACAGTCCTGATAGGCATCCATGTTAATATGCCCAACTTTACAACAGAAATAAACCTCTTTACAACCTGGTATAAAATACAGTTTTGATTTTTACTGCTAATTTCCCACTTCATAGTAACTGTAAGAGCTGTTGATTTTTATAAACCTCACTCACTCATCTTATCAAGGCTTAGCTACGCCTCATTAAAGGCGTTGGAGTACAATCACAGGACTTCCACGATCCACAGACGTTTGCACAATCAGCTGCACTTTGCTCGTTTTTGGATTAGCTGGGAGTTAGGCATGCTATGAGAATTTCAGACTTATTTACCCCCGTTTCACCCCTCTAGACAACGGAAGGGAATATCTGGTAATGTGAGTGGTTCAGTCAGATCCAGTCTTTAAACCTCATAAACTGCTTGCAGACCCATCTGGACCACCATGATAGTATCAAATGTGTGGCATTTATGAGCTAAAATCAAAATGGATACGATTACTAAAGAAGCGACCAGCAAGCAGCACTAAACATTCTAGCCCTTGAGGCTAACACTAGCCACAGATATTAAAACTAATTAGTAAATTTCACATTTAGTTCTCCCTAAAGAATAGACAAATAATATTTAATTTCTGCTTTTTTGTCATTGCAAAGTATTATTAGCGAGTTGTTGTGCTACAGTGTCCATTTTGTTCATATCCCTTTCCCTATAATCACCTGAGGTGGCACTCTGCACCCTGATTGGTCCTTCTGGCATGATCATCATAATAACATCAGGTCTGAGAATAGAGTGCGGAACATCTGAGAAGTCTCTGCTTTCTGTTTGTGTGATGCAATCACATATCAAAACCTGTTTGACACTACTCGAGTAGGGTCAGAAACATAGACTGTATAAAAGGTGGACGTAGCTACCGTGACGTCACCTGTTGGTTTCTGCACTGAGAAAATGAAGCCAGGGTTTTGCTACTTCCTGGTTGACATCTTGGATTTTTGGAGCCAGTGACGCAAAATTCATCGGAGGGGGGCGGAGCCATAGGAGCAGTGATTGGTCAGACGGATTGAGAGGCGGGCCCTCTCTGCCCGCCCACATTTACCGCCTTCTGCTCGCTTCGTCTGTATGGTCGCTGCCGACTGTCAATCAAGCCAGCCACGCCCCTTGCCCCGCAAAATGTTGACGATTTTTAAAAAATTCAGTCTTGATTTATTTTCACATTGGCCACCTGATCTCTGGACTTGACTATGAAAACTAATAAGAAAAAACTCCTGAGCTGTAGGAATGCAGTATTTCATGATCTGTGATCACTTCTTTTCCAATTCAAGTCTATGGGAGCCAAGGCTTTTTGGAGCCAGCAGCTAGCGGACGTAGTGATATTGCAAGTTTTTGACACTTCCGGGTTGGCTTCATTTTTCAGGGCCGGTTGCTACGTCCATCTTTTATACAGTCTATGGTCAGAAGTCAGAACCACCTGACTGAGCTTAAAATTTGCTGTTTAGCAAACCTATGGGTGACATCATGGAGTTGATCCACGAGTAGAACCTTTGTTTACATACATATGAAATATGTATTGTTTGTCTGCTCTCTACCTGCTATCCCCACCTTTCATCCCCACTCCCATTCCAACCGGTCGAGGCAGATGGCCGCCTTCCCTGAGCCTGGTTCTGAGTTTTTATTTTTCCTTCTCATTAAAGGGAAGGTTTTGTTGGTTCCTTCCCACCGTCGCCGACTGCTCGCTCAAACGAAATCCAAAGGGAACTCTAGATTGTTGAGTCACCTTACCATGTTCAGTGCTATGTGATGACATATATTGTGAATTGGCGCTATACAAATAAAATAGAATTGATTTCTTTGGCACACTAGCACCATGGTTTGAGGGATGTTGACCAGTCGGTTGAGCCACCTCTGTGCTGTAACACCTAAACAGCTGTTGGATGGATGTACAGATATGCAGATGGACGCAACACTGGCAGACAGGCGATAAGACACCGTGCGGCTTATCTAAACCGTTTTAAACGGAGGTAAAGCTAAAAGCGAGCGCACCTGATGTCGGTGCAAAATGCCCTTTGTAAAAGAGATATTTCTGTCTTCGTCTGTTTTCTTTCTTCTGCCCTCTTTCCGTCCCTCATCACTCACCCCCTCCACTCCTCACCTTCCCCTCCTCTGTGCTGATATGCAGTCTGGATGTGGAAGCGGGCCGCTGATGTCTGAAAGGCTTCGGATGGCTTGAATGCGTCCTGCACACACTTATACAGAGGGTAAATAATTCACAAGCAACTTGCCATAAAGATAAAGCTTATTTTTCCCCCTTACGCAATAAAACGCCGGACACTCACAGAACTGAGGAGAAAAAATAAATAAACAAAGAAGGATCCTGTTAAAAATACCGTTGACAAATTTATAAGAACATACTGCAAAGCTAACTCTATAAATTTTTTACTAAATCGCATAGTGGTTGTTGTATGGAAAGGAAAAAAAAAAAAACCCAAAGGAGGAAAGCCTCAAAGCTCAGCGGTGAGGCGAGTGTCCAGCTGGGAGATTTATTTGTGTAAGATTCAAGAAAATAAAATGTGCATGATACAATATTATTTTCCGCTTGGTAACAGATCGCATACGTCTGATAATTTTTTATTTTTTTTCCTTACTACCTTTATTTACGAGGTCTGTAATTTTTAAGCGTGTATGGAAAAACACAGCTTTTCCAAGTGTAGCCAGACGTTGTAACTGAGATCAACTGCGATGGCAACCGGCCAGCAGATATTTTTCAAACTGTTTTTCGAATGCTTTCAACAGCTAAGAAGAAGAAGAAGTCCACTCATGTTCATTTCTTTCATTGTTTTCCTCTTCATCAGCCTTATTCTCACCAGCTTTCTGCCTGTATTTGTCTGTTATTAACAATGAAAAGTTCCAACGATAATGAGTTATTTTAAATATGACAAATAGGTTTGATTCTTTTTTAATATCTTTCCACTATCAGTCCAATTTCCTGCTCTCCTCCTAAGCGCCGCCGCCGCCGATTCATTCATATCCCGTATCTAATTTGAAACATAACTAATCATCAGTTTCCTGTTATTTAAAAGCTGCTATTTTCAGGGAATTCATTTTACATTTTCTCTTCCCTCCCCTCCCCCCCACACACACTGACAATGTTATCTCATGTGTCCCCGGTGTCATGCAGAGTTTCTTTCCTTCCTACTTGCTCTTTATCAAATCCTTGTCATTTCCCAGAGGAAGACAGTTGACCATGTCCTCCTATTTTGTTTTCCAAGAATACCGTCTTATCTGGAAATTGGACATCTCTCAGAATTGCTTCCCACCGCCGATGGTTCCCATGTACCACTTTGATTGTGTGCTTTGTTTCCTACGAGAAATCCCCCTGGATAAGTTCTTCATTAGTGACAAAAGTGTATGCAGAGTTTTCTTTTGCTCGATTAAAAAGAAGAAGTAGCTTTGCATTCTTAACAAATATTGCTTCAGATGCACCCAATGAAATAATCGCCGTCGTATGAAATGATACTGATCAAGGGCTTTACTATAAAACTTTAGGGTTGAATATCAGATTAGCGAAAGAAGACACAAAATAAAGGCCAAGTTTGCATGAAACTCAAAAGAATTTTCAGATATTAGGTCTAAATAAAGCATTAACCCTCTGAACTCCAAAGCCAGAAACTGTAAAAACAGAAAAAATCATTGGATTTTCAGCTTTTTTCCCCCCCAATGGTTCTTAAACTTCACATCTATTATGTGTGGTTCCATTGGAGAATTAACATCTAAGAAATAATCTAAACTCTAAGCTTAAAAATGTTCATATTTCATCAAAATAATTTTGTTCTACGTGTCTCATTTTAATATTTTTGCAAAAATTGACCAAAAAAATGTGCACTCGTCCGTGCAAGGGAGACGCCATGATTGAATTTTTGTCACTATGGGTCACAACTGATTGAACTGCAGGCAGACCAAAAGACATAACTGCACAGGGGACATTTTGGAGTGTTTTTGTACTTCTAGTCATGGTTGTGCTGTTTCCATAGAAGCCCACAGTGAGAGAAAAAAATGCAACAGGAGCAAAAAAACACCCAGAAACAAGGTTGATAACTTGATGTTTGGACCAATTTTAATGTTTTGTTTTGAGTCTTCATTGGAACAGTTGGTCATAAGCGAAGGCATGCAAAAGGTGAATATATTATTTTGAAAGTTTTTATTACACTTCCAGGCAACAAGAGTTGATTTCAGTGATCCACATACCTCAAACCATGAGGTTGTACTAGTGATAGAACATCACAAGATGAATCATTTGATAGGAATAAAGTCCCGTACAGTTTGTCCAAGACTTGATTTTTAAATGTGGTAACAACATAAAACAGTTGTAATATGGAAACTGCACAGTTCAGACTTTAGTAATCCCCTGCAGCCATGTTGGAGGATTATTTCACCATCCAGGAGGATTTAAAGCGCTTGTGTCCAGGCAAAGGTGACACAGTGCGTACAAGGAGAATAAATCCAGCAGAGGAAATTAAGAAAATAAATGTTGAAAAAAATCTCATCCTTAAGGGGCAGAGACTGTCAGCGTCACAATACAGATGATTATCCTGATGCCAGGAAGCTCACATCTGTAATCCATGAATTATAATGCAAGTATCTGTCAGCGCTCAGCCTCACTTAATGAAGCTACTCACTGCCCACCCCTGAAATATGTGATTAATACAAAGTGAGGTGAATTGGAGTTTATTTTCAGTTTGTTATTCATAGGTGTTTCCATGGGATCCACAGAGAAAATTTGCAAGCGCCCGCCGACACGCCACCGTCCCGCCTCGTGCGCTTCCTCTCGGTTTATCTACCGGCGACTCCAGCCCGCGGGGCAGGTAAAGGGCCGTGTTGTTGCACAAGGTT
The DNA here is from genome assembly GCF_000690725.1 of Stegastes partitus. Lineage (NCBI taxonomy): Eukaryota > Metazoa > Chordata > Actinopteri > Pomacentridae > Stegastes > Stegastes partitus. The sequence continues at coordinate 138,719 of NW_007578763.1, forward strand.
GACAGAGCAGTAAAGCTCCCAGCTCATAGGAGTGGGCTTTCCCCTCACCGCACAGCAGCCATTACTCTAAATCATCCCCCCTACTCCCTCCTCCTCATCTCTCCGTGACCTCTGCTAGCATCCACTGACCTGGAAAATATCTGGTGAGTCCAAGCCACCAAGAGCGGCGCTGGCCCTCGCTTCGCCTGCAAACAGCAGAAATATTGAGCCAATTACAAGATTATTATCTGGTGGTAGTGGCAGGGGGGAACACTGTGGGAGTGTATTTATGCCTGCCAGGGCTCCCTGCTGGAAGAGGAAAAATGAATCAAAGGGCTCATGGGGGATGAAGTGGACAGCACTCATACCCACTTGCCTCTGTGTCTTTACAACTCTCGTCAATTGACAGACTTTGGCTCGGATCCAAAGCCTCTTTTTCGAAAAAAAACAAGGTCAAGGATAACACCAGGAAACGGCCCATTTGGAGCTGATCGCTTGTTGGTTTTTAACTCCGAGCTAATTCATATGTCATGCTGTCATATTATGCATCCAACTAATTTACAGTAAATATGGGGGAGGGGGTTTCTGAGGAGGGGGGCATTTATACGGTGCTCAGACGTGAGTCACAGAGTTTGCGAGTGAAATTCATTCAGTAGGGAAATGAAAGCAGTGGTGCGTCAGGGCCTTTATTCTAGAGTGGTTACTTTATGGACGAGCTTACAAAGGATGCATTGAGTGATGTGCAGCCTGTTGCTGTGTACATTGGATTTGTTTTTTTTAATAGGGAATCGTTTGCCTGAAAGACTCCTGGCGTCCTCTTCCAGCTAGTTAGTTCCATATGAGAGCAATGACGTGCAATTACAGAATGTGTTACGCTCCTGTCATGTACAGAACCTGTTTGTTTGTTTATATCCTAAACGCCTTAGTCACCCTTTATAGTTCCTGTAGTTTCTCACATGCACGCCAAAGCAGTGAATTTGATTTAAAGGGAAGCCGGGGTTCATGCGCCGTGTTTCTTATTTCGTTTTTGGGCCTGCGTCTTGTTTCATGAGCAGATCCCGCTGCCTGTGTTTCATGCATCAGTGTGCTCGGGGAGTCGTATTTTAGCAGCACGATGAAGACATCAAAGCAGAATCTGGAACTGCAGTAAATCTCCGGCTCTTGGATGGTTTGTCATCTGTTACATCACCTACCGCTGCCAGTAAAGTTTCATTAGAAAGTGCCGCATGCTTCTGCTGTAGAATGGAAAGAAATACCCCAGTGTAGTTCACTTACTGTAAAACCAAGTGTGCTTTGCAGCTTCCCCCTCCCCTCCTTAAGTAAAAGTTGAGAGTTGAGGTTTATTACTCACATAACTGTAGCGTGCATTAGTCTCTGAATCGATTTAATTCTTTGAAAATGGGAGGTTTTTGTTTTAAAGGTCATCACTGGTCCAAATTTCTATACACGGTGAACCAAAGGGTAACCTTCCTGAATATGATGTGCATGTATGCATTATTGAACAATCTCTGCTGCCGGCATAACACACAGAAACCTCTAACCAAAGTGTTCAAGTTGCATTGTGGGTATCATAGGAATAACAATATCTAGTTCTACTGCATCAGTTTGTTCCTTTTGTTTAATAATCTGAACCCCATTAGCTGCTTGTGGGTTTGACAGACATGTTACCTTTAAAAAATGGCCCAAATAACATCATTTATATCAACCAAAAGTTGTAAAAACAAAAAAATCATCTTTCCAGCTGTGCAAAAGTAACCCAACATAGGCTTAAAATTGTGAGAATTTTTCTAAATTATTTTATTTTACATATTCAAAATTAAGTGTTTACATGTTCTCCTCGTGCAGCGTGGGTTCTCTCCGGGTTCTCCGGCTTCCTCCCACAAGTCTAAAAACATGTTGAGGTTAATTGGTGATTCTAAATTGTCCGTAGGTGTGAATGTGAGTGTGCTTGGTTGTCTGTCTCTAAGTGTAGCCCTGTGATAGACTGGTGACCTCAGCTGGGATAGGCTCCAGCTTGTTTTTTTCAATATTGGTAACTGTGAGCACTTGGAAAAGTGGTACACATATCGATTCAATTTTGTTTTCTATTTTTGTAATTTTATTTATTTTTTTAATGTAACTTATTAAAAATGTTCCTAGGATTTATCACATTTTAACTTTGTCATACTACATAAAGGACATTTTTTTAGTTCTCTCTGCCTCAAACGATGGTTATATTGGTTTTATATTGCAGTGAAAGATGAGCCCACAGTAAATAAATATGTGCCAGAGTGAAAAACATCAAGTTAAACATTAAATGTCAAGATTTCCGGAATGCTAAAGTCGAACAATGATAAATCTGTGGAATATTTAGCTCAGTTAGTTGAGGATTTAAAAAAATAAAAAAATAAAAGATGAAACATTTTATTTGTTCAGTAACAGAACAAGCACGGCTGGATATTTAATCAGTATCACTTTCATGTCACTGCACTCTACAGATGCACCTAAAACCATTATTCCAATAACTATAAAATTTACATCAACCTGAATACGTGAGTGCTTTATGACTTCTATACACGGACTCCCAAACATGGATGTCTTCGCATTGTCTTTAACATACCGCATACCTAGCTGACCCTGAAAATCCGCCCCCGAGTGCACAACCACCGCTGTGTGAGTGCATCGACCACAGAACAAGCTCGACGCACGGCATCAAATATGGATGCTTCCTTTAGTACAGGCTCATTTCTTTTTCATAGCACAATAATGTTCTCTTTTGCGTTGGGAAGTTGCGGTGCTATCAGGGATGTTTCGGGAAAGTCCGAGCAACTCCCAAATCAGCGTGATGCCAACGTAGGCGGGAAGACACTCGGACTACCTGCACGGCGGCGTCTGCAGTCCCCCCCTCATTTAACAATAATCAGTCTCCGCGTTCTTTCATCGCTGACTTGTCAGCTTACTGGCCGGTGCAGTCCCACATGGCATCGATCTGGTTTTAAAGCACCAGGATGCCGCCTCGCTCTGAACTCCTGGTGTGATGGGGCAGAGCTAATGCAAGAGGAAAGGAGCCTTGTCCGTGTTCGTCTTTACACAGCTGCAGGAGCGGTTGCAGATACTGAGAGGACTCTGGAGGTCAGGTGACGGTCAATGTTGCAGGCAGATGTCGAGACACCGGTACACCTGCGTTGCTCTGTTTCTCCTATTATCGACCCCTTCCTGGCCGTCCCTCTCGTGCTGACCTTGTGATCTCGTCCTCAAAGAGGAACTCAGCAGCATCGACGGGATGTGTTTTGACATTGGCCTGAAGGTATTGACTCATGGCTTTTAGATCCGTTTCACTTTGTGCGCTGAGCTCAACCGGCAGATGTTTTAAAGCCTGGAACAACCATAAGGAGAACTGGCAAAGACATGAGCGTGCTTTCAATGCAGTAATCTCAAGCAGTTTGGGGATTCTTCATTTGGCGTGGTCTGTCATTGTATTGTCATGTCTTAAATCCAAAATTCATTCTTGGTGAATTTACATCAAGGCACAAAAAGGAGATTCTCATCCAGATGTTTTTATTTTTTTTAATGCATATATTGTTGTTAGAGTACAAAAAAAATACTTTAACATCTCGTGCAGAGAATGCAGCCCTCTGCAAAAGCCAACAGACTATTTTTATTTTATTTTATTTTTTTGCAATTTGAAGGAAAGTGGCTTGTATTCATCTGCATAGTTTTTGCCTAATATTGCTGACAGACAGAAAACATGCCGGTCTTTTAAGGACAACAGCAGCATCATTTGTTCCAGCAAATGCCAGTAACTACACATTTACATTCAAACCCTCTGATGGATGCAGGAATTATGTGCATCGGTAGCAAAGGAGGGAACTTGTGTGATGTTGTCAGAGTCACAGACTTTGCAGGAGGAGGTTGGGCGGCTGGATGGGTCAGTCAAGCCTCTGACTTTGACACAGGAGATCACTGTTTGTGTCATGTTTCATTGTTCAAGCATGATGTTTAAATTTTTGCTTGAAAATTGAATCCAACTTCAGCCATAGTTGTGTTAGAGTTTGCACACCACAGTAAACTTTACTACAAGTCACCCAGCCAATGATAATTTTTTCCCCCCCATCAACTTAGGTATAGAAATTGTGAAAAAAAAAATTCAAATATTCTTTGCTTTGAAATGCAGTCGGGGTGTCCGACTTTCACACCAGCCCAAATTAAACTGTACTAACAGTTATTTTATATGTAACGAAACTCAGTTCTGTTTTGCACTAACATGCATTTGGTCACTTGACTGATTGCAGACTAATTTACTTGCTGTAACAAAATAAACACACAAGACAACTTGTACTCATTGTACTGCCGAGGAAGGCATTAAGAGTTAGCAAGACTAAAAGATGAAGACTGCAATGATATATAAAATAGAACAGAATAGAATAGAATAGAATAGAATAGAATAGAATAGAATAGAATAAAACTTTATTGATCCCTTCGGTGCAAACCTCAGGGAAATTGTTGTACTAGAAAAACAACACAACACCAACACAACATCAGCAACAACAGTAACAACAACAATAGTAATAATAATATTAATAACAATAACGCTGGATACAGTAACAAAATATAGTCAGTTTGACGCTATTTAAAACTCGCAGATTATCTGTGAATTCAAACAATCAGGTTTGTAAAACTGCTTGGTGTAAAGTGGTGAATGCAGAGGCAGAGGTTGGTGGTGATTCTCTTCTTTACCTCGTTGTTCTTGGGAAATTTAAATAAGGAAACCAAGCTGCACTTGAAATTCCTGCATCCAGCAAAGACAAGTTTGCTGAATGAAGGCAGCAGTTGCAGTAACTCATGTTTAAACAGGAAAACTGCTGATGCTAATGCTCTAGTTTTCATAATGTTACAGTGTCAGGTCGAGGGGGCATGCAAAGTTTGACTCCAGCGCATCTTCCAGCCGCGATTTCTGGCCTGTCCGGAAAATCCCGAGCAACAGATGTCTTCTGACCTGTATAATGTGTTTAGAGAGAAACCTCTGACTTTCCTTTATACACTTTCATTTTTACAGTAAAGTTTTGTACAATGTCACCCTGCCAGTGTATGCGTCATCCTGTGTGTGTGTGGGGGGGTGGGGGTGGGTAATTACCAACAATGTCTTTTGTCATTAAACTGGGACGACTTGTTGGAACAAAGCCCTCAGTCAAACCAGCCATCACAGTCATCATGACAGCTGGCATCTTTTAGAAAAGGCGCTCTGTTTGTACAAAGCTCAGCCTCAGCAAACAACTCAGTGCCCTCTCTCTCATTTCATGCTGTGTATGTTAAACGGAGCATGATTGTACACCAGCGTCTTAGCAAGGAAAGGAAAAAACGGTGCCCATCACAGCAGAAAAAACACTTGATGGCAGGCGGCACAGGAAGCGGCACTTTGATCTTGCAGCTGCTTGTGCCGTTGAACACCAGCTCGAAATGTTGAGGAGAAAATTTCAGAGAACCCACTTCCTTCAGGGTCCTGGTGGTTCCGTCACAGGTGGCAAACTTCCCCGGGAGAAGCTCGGACCACTTAGCCGGTGCCAGTCCTCGCTTTAAGCAGCACCAGCCAAGCGGATGAATAATTGACGCTCGCATTCTGTACTTTGGTGAATTTTAAAGCTGTATTCTGCAGAGACTCTAAATGGTAGAGGGAGGCCACGTTAATCATTCATGGGCTGCTTTTACCGCTTTGCTTAAGGTCACTGTCCTGAAGGCGGCCGGGCAGGAGGAAAGTGGAGAAAGAGGAGTGCAAGTAGAGGGGTAGCAGAGGCAAGGAAGGAAGGGGCTGAGAGAATTCTGCTCATTTGAATCTACAACCAAATGTTGTGATCCAGGGGACTGCTCCGGTTGTGTGATATTTAGAATATCAGTCTGCAAACACAGGAATTTGCCAAATCGTGTGTCGAATAAGCACAATGAGGAACCACAAGTGCTGTCATGTGAGGAGAACGGACTCAAAATTATAGTTTTCTTCCAGTTTTTGCAATACATGATGCAGGGAGAGCCTCGAGTATGAATATTTAATAGCTGTCAATAGCGTGAGTGTAGGTATAGAGGCTGACATTCATCCTTTTCCCGCCATTTGAATGCAAAGAGTCAAATGCACACAAGGGAGCGCCCCTTGGTTTCATAACCGCGCCACGTTTCTTTATAATCCCGAGTCGTGCCGCCGCCAAAACTGCCAATCAACATTTGGTCACACATGCTAGGAATCAAATAAATAAACGACTGCAAACAAACCGTTTCCAGTGTTATTCTTTATTGATTGGATCCAAAGTTTTTGATGACTTAGCCAGAGTTCATCCAGTTGTACTGTTTATTGAAGTAGGAGCGGTTGTATAACTGTGACAGTTGCTCAGTGTGTTTCACTCCGGAGTCCAGGTCAAATAAATATCTCACTTCCCTTTTTTTTTTTTTTGCCTCCCTTTCTTCTCAGGGAGCTGATGCCGAAGACTCTGGAGGGCCAGATCACCATGGAGAAAACCCCCAGCTACTTTGTGACCAGAGAGGCTCCGGCGAGGATCTCCGCCATGTCCCGGGACACCAAGCTAATCGTGGTGGTGAGGGACCCGGTCACCAGAGCCATCTCGGACTACACCCAGACGCTGTCTAAGAAGCCCGACATTCCCTCTTTTGAGAGCCTCACCTTTAAAAACAGGACTACGGGGCTCATCGACACGTCGTGGAGCGCCATCCAGATTGGCATCTACGCCAAGCACCTGGACAACTGGCTGCAGTACTTCCCCATGGACCAGATCTTGTTCGTGAGCGGCGAGCGTCTGATCAGCGACCCGGCCGGAGAGCTGGGCCGAGTGCAGGACTTCCTGGGCCTCAAGAGGATCATCACGGACAAACACTTTTACTTTAACCAGACCAAGGGATTCCCGTGCCTGAAGAAAGCGGAGGGCAGCAGCAAGCCTCACTGCCTGGGAAAAACCAAAGGGCGCACCCATCCGAACATTGACCCCGAGGTGGTGCAGAGGCTACGGGACTTCTACCGGCCCTTCAACATGAAGTTCTACCAGATGACTGGACGGTTCTTTGGCTGGGATGACTGAATGTGTTTTTCTTTTTGATATCAGAAACCCTGAATCTTAGGGGCAACAGAAAGAAATACTGATATTTGGGGAGTAAAGTTGTATTATTATGAGAATAAAGTTATGATTCCAGTAATATAGTTTTAGTGACAGTCAAAACAAATATTATTACTTTTTTAAAATCAGGAAAATGGATATTTTGGCAAAAAAAAAGGAATAATCTCGCACTGCAGGGTACAAATGCATAAAATAGTGGTAGAGCTCAGGCTTATAATTTAACCATTTAAACCTCATTTAATCTACCTGATTTAATTTTTTTTGTACTCTTAAAATATGATTTTTTTTTAAAAATGTGAAATTATTTTATAACATTAAATATTTATTCTGATTAAATAATGACTTTTAGTTTTGTTTAAATTTTAAACATATGCACACAATATTATTAATATAACATTAATATATTTTTCTTACATTATTGCAATTTTATTATACATTCTGAGCATAAAGGTAGAATTATATATATATATATAATATAATGCAAATCAAAAGCGGGAGAAGTATTGTGTTAGTGTCACAATATGAGCATTTTTTTCCCCCAAAATATGACATTTTTTTCCTTACATTGCAGTTGTTAACATTTTTTTTACTGAATATTTTGAGTTTTTTCATTAAACCAGTACTTTATTCTCATAATTTGTGACTTTTCACTCAATTCTCATAAGTTAGCTCTCTGAGTGTATTGTCTCCCCGCCCAAACCACTCCATCTTCAGCACTAACCCTGAGCAATATGCAGCTGGTACAGGAGAGAAACATTCTCTTCCTCAGTAGCGCCCCAGATATGCAATATTTCTTTGTTACATTTTCCACCGTCAGAGCTGCCTCTAATCCATGCTCATAGAGATGTTTTCTTCAAAACCCCCCCAAAAACGATTGAGTTGTTGAAGGATTTGCGTCATATCTCCCTGCACTATCTGGTTTTTATATTATTTTTTTCAGTTCAAAAGTCCTTGGCTGTCAAACAGAAATTATGCAGTGCTTCTTGAAGGCGACGGGTGAAATCACATTGTGTCCAGGCGACTTTTGATAAAAACTGAGCGATTTAATGCCATATTCTGAACATACATACATAGCTGCTTTGAAATTTTGACATTTTTCTAGCAAAAAAAAAATATGAAAAGATAAAAAGTATATGTATTTTTGAAATGTATTTATTCAAGAAATACTCGAGCAGTATGTATGTATGTATTTTGAATAACTCCTCAGCGATTGTTTCCTCTTTTACTACTATTATTATTGTGCTCCCCATGCCTTTAGAGTTTATACTAAACACATGCTATCCTCACTTTAATTTCAGGTGTTTTTAGTATGAATTTGCTATACGTGAATGAGTGTGGTGTGGGAACACTTGTTTCCAGTTAGCTTTCAGTTCCAGAGCTGCAAGTTTGTTATTTCAAGGATTGTTTAACCACCTTCAGTTAATGAAGCTACAGGCAAAAGACAGCACTCACTGTTATTTGAGCGACTCCGGCGGAGGAAAAAGACCTCCAAAAAAAAAAAAAAGAAAAACGGGGTCCTTCCCCGAACTGTGACTCAAATTTCCTCAACATGCCTCCTTGTGAATAAAATACACTTGATGTCACTGGTCTTCCTTGCCTTGAGGCAGAGTGTGTGTGTGGGGAAGTCTGTTCTAAACCCAGGGAGCACGAGAACAATGGCGGAGTTGTGTTTCTAATTTCTGTCAACTTGTATTGTGAGCCACTTTCGGAAAGCAGAGATGCATCAAAAGATACACAATCAGTGTTTTTTCTTTTTGGTTTGGGCATCAGAAATGAAGCAAATGTAGATTTTTCTTTTTTTTTTAAAAAAAGGTTGGGGGTTATGCAACCAATCTAACTGCGCTGTTCTGACTGTTGCTTTCTTAAAGTTGTTGGGATTTTTAATGCACTCCTTCAATAAAAGATGTTATATGTAAAAAGTTTTTCAAATTCGTCTGTATGTTTTTTCTATTTTTCATTGCGGTGATTCAGGCTCGGGCTGCAAGGTGGCGCAGTTGGTAGCACTGTTGCCTCGCAGCAAGAAGGTCGCCGGTTCGCGTCCCGGTGGGGGCACCGGGATCTTTCTGCGTGGAGTTTGCATGTTCTCCCCGTGCAGCGTGGGTTCTCTCCGGGTTCTCCGGCTTCCTCCCACACAGTCCAAAAACATGTTGAGGTTAATTGGTGATTCTAAATTGTCCGTAGGTGTGAATGTGAGTGTGCTTGGTTGTCTGTCTCTAAGTGTAGACCTGCGATGGACTGGTGACCTGTCCAGGGTGTCCCCTGCCTTCACCCTAAGTCAGCTGGGATAGACTCCAGCCCCCCACGACCCTAATGAGGATTAAGCGGTGTATAGAAAATGGATGGATGGATGATTCAGGCTCAAAAATGAAGGCATATAGTGTAATAGGGAAACAATGTGGACCAAACACTGGAGTCATCACAGTGCTGCTCACGCATCTAACAAGCTCAGCTTCCTACAGAATCACTCCCCAGCTGCTCCTTTCCTCTATCTCCTCTGTTACACCTTCACATATTGTCTCTGCTTATCTCTGTCCAGCCTCCAGGGCAGAGTGTCAAAGGAGGCATTGAGGATTTTACAAGACGCCTGCAGTCTGACAGCCTTATTTTTGGGTGTGCTGGCAGCTCTTTAGCATCCTGAAGAGGCAGGTACAAGCTTTTTAGGGAATATTTGCAAAGAAGTTGGAGTGGCACTCTTGGGTTTCTTGGCCTGGAAAATGCAATTAGTGTGCACATGACAAGCAAAGCTAATGTTCATCTATCCGTTAGCTATGAGGGTACTTCAGAAAGTTCTCAGCTTTGCCTGGAAACAAAGGGGGGTAGCTCCCATTCTGGTGCAAAACTGTATACTGAAAGGCCTGATATTACTGTCCACATGTTTGTTGTTGATTCTTTGCCAGTGGCAACCTTCTTCTGAAGAAGAGAGAAACCAAGAAATGGACAAGAAAGAAGCCAGAGTGATGAAAGGTATTGGCATGAATAGGGAATGACCCCCAAGGATATCCAAGAAGACAGGATCATCACGCCTGGTGAAGACTTCCATTGCAATTCAACCTTAAAGAAGTGGGCTGCTAATTTCAAAAAGGGCAGGGAGAGCACCGAAGATGAACCACAGCGGAGATCATTCATGAATCATAGATGTGCCACCGTCCAACACATAGTGGAAACCCTGGATATCAGTGTTTGCTCATTCCCAAGATGTCAGTGAAAACAACGTGAACCGAGTCAGCTGTCTGCCCCAAATGTTGACACCAGATCTGAAGTTAAAAGGAATGGAAATTTTACTTTCGGCTCATTTTCAGGTTTATCAAGCCAAATCCATCAGGAGGTACGGAAACCAAGATAAGACATGGGTCCACTACTTTGATCAGGAATCAAAGCAAACAAAGGAAACACAGCGGTTCTCCGGCTCCCAAAATACCTGCTTTATCGGGTAGGTGTTTGTAGGAACTGGACATTGGGTAAAAGACAGGGAGCACCTCAAGCAGGTCACCAGAACAACCATGTGCTCGTATGCTCACACCTACAGCCAGTTTAGAATCAATTAACCTACCATGCATGTTTTTAGACTATGGGAGTCAACACCTAGAGAAAACCCATGCAAATTCCAAGCAGAAACGTCAACCAGCAGGTTCAAAACCAGAGACTTCTTGCAATGAGGCAACAGCATCAATCTCAGAACCACAATGCTGCTGCAGCATTCAAATATTTTGTTAATAATTGGACTCTTATTCTGCATGGCCAGAATGTTGGGTTTGATGCTTGCACTGTGTGATCAGAGAAACCAGTTACGAACTCGGTGCTCGCACAGAAACAAGTCAGTCTGATTGGTTGTGTCCATTAGTCAACTCAGTTTAATTCAAACAATATGGTGCCTTCCCCCAAAAAATGTTGACCAGAAAACAAAAAGGCAGCATTACATTCAACAAAACTGACTTTGAATAGGATGCAAGAATGAAAAATAGATCCACGGATTACTGACGGGGACGACTATGGTCTGTGTGTTCTGCCGAAAATGTCAGTTTCAGTTACGTAGCAGCGAAGTCTATAATCAGCCACAGAATGAGAAATACTAGTTGAATAATTTTAACTCTTTCAGCCCAACTTTGCATCCAAATTTAATTTTAAGAATTTATTGCAGCAACACGTAGCATATATCAAATGCCTGTCTTGACCTTTCCAACGAAGCCAGTTGCTTGGGTGTAGGACAG
>NW_007578763.1:150946-153498 GCF_000690725.1 Stegastes partitus
GATAGACTGGCGACCTGTCCAGGGTGTCCCCTGCCTTCACCCTGAGTCGGCTGGGATAGACTCCAGCCCCCCCGCGACCCTCATGAGGATTAAGCGGTGTATAGATAATGGATGGATGGATGGATATGTACGATATATGTTGAGGTTCAACCTGACAAATGATCAGCTTCGGTTTGAGGATTCATCAGCCTCACTGAGCCGTCACCTAAAAAGACCTTGTACATGTCGTCTCCACCACTTCCTAAATATGGTTTAAAGTAAAACCAGCACACTGAGTTACAGAATAACTGTGGACTCGCTGTAACAATGTATAAACAGCACATCAATCACAGCTCTCTTTTCTTTCCCCATCCACTGCACCTGCACGCTTTTCTTGACTCTCAGCCGTTTCATCTGCTGACTGATTTGAAAAACTGCACTGACAGGCACTTAGTAGATGAGCCACGATGAAGAGGAGGAAACCTGTTGAAAGTCCACACGTTTCCGAGGCCTACTTATGCTGATTGTCAGCTCGCTGAAACGATGTCGTGACTCGAGCAACCTGCGCGGAGTCGCGGGAGCAGAGGGCCGATGTCCATTTGTTGACTTGTTCAATTTGCTTGTTATTTCTTCCCGAGCGGGTCAGCGGGGGCCTCTTCGTCGGTTGACGGTTCCTGGCGGTAATAAACGGAGACAGTTTTCCTCCTCGCACTCAATCCTCTGAAGGGCAGCTTTTGCTATGAAAGAGAAAATGGAAAGGCAACATCTGCTGCGGGACGACGCTCAGACCACCCCTGTCAGAGTGGATTCAGCTCAATATCAATGGCACGATCCCGGGGAGAACTTGAAGTCTGTCTATTGAAAAACAGCTGACCGCATGTGGTGGTGGTGCTTTTCTTTTTTTTTTTTTTAAGGGTGGGGTGAGCTGCTGCAGAAAGACAGGCATTTCTGGTAGCCCTGCAGACCTCTTTGATCTTCTTATATTTCCCCACTTTCTTTCCATCACTACGGCATCATTCTCCCTCACAACAAAAAGCACCTGTGTGGTGTCACCTGTGCACAATTAGTTCACATTAACTCAGAGTAAGCCACCAAAACCTTCCACTCATCCAGATCCCTCTCTCCACGCACGCAACTCCGAGCCTGTTTTTGCACACAGAAGCTAAAAGATGGGTGGACTGTACGATAACAACTGCCAGCACTTTGGAAAAACAAGGCTTCGAGCATGAGTGTGTGCGCGCTTGCATGTGAAGCGCCCTGAGCATCATATAGGCCATGTAAAATGATGAAGTAAAGGGATCAGGGAGATTGCTTTGAAGGCTGCAGCGAGAGCATTCGTGCACGCCCAGAATGGTGCAATCACTTATACGCAGACGTGGCCTCGTGCACAAACACACACTGACCCGCTTGATTTCCACACACGAAGCACAGTCGCCACCCACTCCTGCCCCGCGGTGGGACATGGAGGGGGATCAGACCTCTGTTTTCTCTGGTTCCCAGAAGAGAAGCCCTTAATCCCCGGCCTAGTCTGAGCAAATATCTCCACCAGGCACGCTCCGCACACAGCCGCAATCAAAACAGCCGAGAGGGCGACTGTGTCATCTTTACAGTTTCAAGTTTGCTTTATCTGTCGAGGGCTCTGTATCTTAAAGAGAGATCTTCAAACTTCAAAACAGAATCTTAGAGTCTTATCTGGTGCACTGTGGCCAGATGGAAGTCAGATACCTGTGTTATATACAGAGTCTCCAGGCAGGTAATCATATATCATTTACATTCAACAGCAGACGCAGTGTGATTCGCTATACTGGTTAAAATAAAGGACATATTCTCTAGGGATGGAAAGTATTGAAAGACTTACTCATCCATACTCTAAGGCTTCTTCATTTCTTTTTTTTTTTTGCAGCCACACTGCAGATTTTCCTCATTGTGAAAAACTGCGGCCTACAGAAGACAAAATGTTTAGCTACGCTGCAGCAAAATTGTTGTTTTAAAGTTTTAAGAGGCTCTCATGAAAATGACCGTTTGTTTGCTCGTGATGAAAAGGCATTTTACCATCGGTTTGCATGCTAGTAATAAAGCGAGGGCCTGCTCTTTGAACTGTCACTTCTGCGCCCAGAGTACAGCAGACAACGCACTAAATTAGCAATTAAGATCGTCTGGGAGCAGGACTCTTTCCAGACATGTGTGTTTCAGCTCCAGAGTTTTCACGCATCCCTCCTTAAGAGAACGTTCTTCAAAAGAGCTGCTGCGTTTCAAAGAGTGATAATTGATCTTGACACATGATTAAAGATGTGTTCATGTGAAGCTCAAATTTTCCTTCCTCTGGAAGAAAAGCAGGGTGACAGAACTCTAAACAAGACGGCCAGAGAGTCGAAGAGGCAGAGCCCGCATATACTCAGGGGAAGTTTACCCTCTTATAGTAGAGAGCTTTGTGAGTCCTGCCACTTAGCGCTGGAACCTTTTAGTCACAGAGCATATTTGCATGGAAGCTACAGTAGTGTTGGGTTTTTTTTTTTTGGACAGTCCTGTTCATTTGTTTGCAGATTTAAGCACAAAAGCCACAATACTGGTTT
>NW_007578763.1:154540-166044 GCF_000690725.1 Stegastes partitus
ACAAGAAGAGAGATAGCGCTCTGCCATGTCTGTGCGCTAGATAAAAAGCTAGAGATATAAGAAACTAGCCTAGCTTATCATAAATGCTAGAAGCAGGGGATTCACAAGCCTGGCTCTGTCCAAAGTGTAAAACCCCCCTGTTGAGGCGACCTGATCGCCATGTGGTTAGTCTACATATACCACGTGGGCACAAATATCATCAACCAGTGACTGCTTATTGGCCGTCCAGACCCCTACTGCCACATCCCTGTTGTTTTCCCCCAATTTCTCCATCTCTTTCCACCGTTTAGCCAATAGAAATGAAAAAGGACAATAAATATAATCTTTAAAAAGAAAAAAGAAAACAACTAATACCGGCCCTAAATCTCACTGATAAGCATGGTTTCTCGGTGCATTGATTTTCTGACGTCTTGTTCACGCAGGAATTTGCACAGAAGTGTTGTGTGGAAAGATGCTGAAAACTGCTGTTTGTCAAGGAACAGCTGCAGCACACGACTTCCCCCTCAGACCACAAATTATTATTTTAACATGAAATTGTGGTCAAAGAGTGAATGACCGTGCAGTATTGGATTTTCCAAACTGTCTATTCTCTGAGCGTAGCTGTCATTTGAACTGTCAGTTTGACAGGCAATTTAGATGTTCTGGGGGTTGTGGTGTGCTTTTTTTTTTTTCAGATTTTGTAAACTGGACAATTAACCAGCTAATGGAAAAATGAAACTGACAGATGAGCTGATAATGAAATATGAAATAAGTTTGTTCCACATAACTGTCTTCTACTGCTTTCTGATGATTAGCTGCCATGTGTGTCTGTCTGGTTTCAACTTGAATTCTTGGGTAGATAGTCATGATAAATGACAAGTCCTGCAAATAAATCCACTGCATTTGTTCATGCCACAACATAAAGACGAGTGGACACCCGATCAGCAGGACAGCATCATTTGTCTTCGCCTCCCAGAACCATTACACGCCACTGGTGACAATTAATGAATTTAATGATGTGACAACCTTCCATCCCAACCTCCTGCTGCCATCAGGATTACGAAGTCTGACTCAGACGACACTGTCACTATAATGTAAACATTCATGTCCACGTCCTTTTGGGACACTTGCTGTAATGCACATGCTGTTATTCTTACTGGGAGGACTGTCGCTAAATGATGTAATGGTGGTTTATGCACCAGGTTTTTCCATCTCAAATCATCAGGAGGATAAAGTATGGATATTTAAAATGGCCTTTCTGACTAACGCCACAAGCTGGACTAAGTGCAGAAAATTAAAATATAAGTGCACTTATACTTATACCTTCAAGCATCTCTTCTCATGTTCAGAACATATCACTGGTTAAATTCTGCAACTTTTCAAGTCAGTTTCCCTTTTTTCTCCTATTTCAACTCACCCATAATCACACATTATTTGATCTACTTGTTCCGTATTGCAGATCAATGACATGATGAGTAACAAAAGTGAAAATTTCAGGCTTTTAACTTAAATAGTTCTGAAAAATTCTTGCATTCAGACATGCTGAAAATGGGTTTACTGGCAGTTTTTTTTTGGTTTTGTTTTGTTTTTTTAATCAAGCTAAAATTTCACAAATATCTTTCCACATATCCATAGTTTAGTATAAAAAACCAAACTGGCAAATCAAAGATGCTTGAGAAGAAATCCTTGTAAAAGTTTGATCATTTGAGATGGAATGGCCCAAAAGTAAAACATCGGTAACTGTTGATCAAAGGCCTACGAAGCAGAAATCCAGGTTATTGAGGTAACTTCGGGTTTACTCCGGGTTTTTTCAGGACTACGACGGCAGTACACTTCTTACTTAGGTAACCAATACTGAACGCCCAGCCTGCACCAGAACAGGTTTCTGTTTGAGATAACAGATTGACCCTACTGTCCAATCAGTTTTCTTGAAAAACAGCATCACTATTTCTGCTAGATTCTGCAGAACTCGTTGCACAGATAGCGAGAGGCGATGGTAAGAGGTTTTAGAGCTGCAAAAGATTTCAAAGCCATTTCTTTGTTCCATATGTCTTTGCAGAGCGATTTAATGCTAAAACAAACTGACTGAAGCACCAAAGTCTGATAGCCTGCTTGTTGACCTTGTAAGACTTGCAGTAAGTCTGCTTATCGGTTCGACTGATGTTCTTTGTGTTTGTGTTTACTTGCTCCCAAAACTGTTCAACATCACCAGATGAAAGAATAAGACTGAAACTTTCCTACACACCAAAAGAAAAGACCTAAGAAACAAATTCATTTAATCAAACATGTAATTATGATCAGATCTACATGTGCCCTTATAACATGGCAGTGACACTGATAAGCCTGGTCATTTATGTATTCACAGTCTGCAGTTTAAAAAGAAAAAAATCTTCCTGCTTTAGCAGCTGTGTTGCTTTTAGTCTTTATTAAAATCTTCATGATTCTGGAGCGGGGCTGCAGGGTGGCGCAGTTGGTAGCACTGTTGCCTCACAGCAAGAAGGTTGCCGATTCGCGTCCCGGTTGGGGCACCGGAATCTTTCTGCGTGGAGTTTGCATGTTCTCCCCGTGCAGCGTGGGTTCTCTCCGGGTTCTCCAGCTTCCTCCCACAAGGTCCAAAAACATGTTGAGGTTAATTGGTGATTCTAAATTGTCCGTAGGTGTGAATGTGAGTGTGCTTGGTTGTCTGTCTCTAAGTGTAGCCCTGTGATAGACTGGTGACCTGTCCAGGATGTCTCCTGCCTTCACCTTGAGTCAGCTGGGATAGACTCCAGCCCCCCGTGACCCTAGTGAGGATTAAGCGGTGTATAGATAATGGATGGATGGATGATTCTGGAGCTTAACCCTTAGCTTGAACAGCATTTCCAAGCTGCCAAGAACCAAAGTCAGGCCTTCTTCCACCTTTATATTTTCTTTTGTACCATTTACATTTTTCTATTTGTCATAGTGTTTGACTTCTTGGGTAGTTAATCAACAATTCTTCCTCAGCAGTGTGTTCATTGATCATCTGCTTCAGAGGACTCATAGGTGTCTTGGTGGCCAGCAAAATTTACACATGTGACATATTCTTTCCAATTATTGCTGATGGATTTTAACTTTACTCAAGGGATATTCAGTGTTTTGAACATGTTCTTTTGTCCATTGTCCTGACTTGCATGCATGACATGACATGCATGTCAATAAACTTTTCCACAGAGTTTCCTGTGGTGTTCTTCTGTCTTCACGCTGTAGTTATTATACTAAATCACTTGAGGCCCATTCACCGCACTTAGATGATCCCTGTTTCATTAATTGTGTAATTTCTAGCACTAGTTGTCTGCAAATGTGTTGAATTAGGTGAGCCAAAGTGAAATATGTTTTCACTTTGACATAAGAGGGTTTTTTTGTGTAAATTCTTCTTTAAAAAATCCAAAATTAAATGTTTGAAAGCAACAAGAATGATAAAATTTCGAAGGAGGGCTGAGCACTTTTTGTTTGGACTGTGTATGATGATGGCACGACTTGGTGTTATTTTGACATAGCAACACCGAGAAGCAAAGTTGGATAAAGATAGAGTTGTTTTAAAGGCAAATTAGCCTGTGTGGCCTGAAACAAATAGCTGTAAATAAATCATCACACACTTATTCCTATTCAGTGCACAGTCTCTGTTTGCCTTATGAATAAATGAGAACTCGCCCCTGTTTACCTCCCACTCATTACAGACGCTGTCCCATCACACTCGGAGGCCGTCGCACAAGCAAACACACAGCCAGCGTCGTTGCTGAAAGACACACATCAACTTGTACCTTTTGTGGCCCCTTTCTTCTCTGTTAACCCCCCACCCACCCACTGACAAAAAAACTCTCCGCTGGAACACTTCATACCAATGACAAACAGGACGAGATTGTAACATAATGATCTGCCAGCCAGCGTTAGCACATACAGGCTTTAGTAGGGTTGTTTTTTTTCCCCTTCTTCTTTTCTTGTGGTATTATTCGCACAAAAATCTAAACACACGGAGAGCACACACTGAGGCAAAAGGAGCTTGTTAATAATTGAAGCTGTCAGAGTGCCACAGTGCTGAGTGAAGGGACAGCATGCAAACACCACAGAAGAAAAAGTCAAGGTTCCAGTAAGTAATTATTTATCACCCAAGGCTGTGGAGACGTGTTACTGGAGGGAGCCAACATGATGAACTAGTCTGGAGGAGACTCTTATGAGGTGTTACAGACAGAGTCAATATTACCTCTCAGACTGTATATTTTGGTGGAGCAGGTCGTGGCGTACTTTGGGGTTGATGCAGAGATAGAAGGCAGGCAAAAAGGGGGAAATCAGAGCTGTTGGTCTATCGTGAATTTGTCTCTTTGGTGAACTGCGTTAGGCAGAGGCTTTTCAGGAGTGGGATTGTTAATAGCAAGCGCCCTCTGGCACGTAACACTGTGTGTGTTTATCTAGCGTCACTCCCTATTCTGCCACTCAACTCGGAGGGTTCCTCCACTCCCTCGTTTAGCCTTTTATTTAAGGTTTGTCTTGTTCTGACAAATGAGAGTGCCGTGGGGGTCACCACGCGAAGTATGCATGAGCTCTTTTCTGCTGCAAACAGAGGCCCCTGCACTCACAAATATGACAGCTATGGCACTTTGTTACCCTTTTCCCAAGGACTGTGTTGCCATAGAGGTTTGGGCGTAATCAGGTGATGGATCTGTTTCTGGGGATGCCGTAGTAATCAGCGAGGTTGTATGGAGTATCATTTACACGTGCTGTCAAGTATTTCGCCACACACTGACTGTTGTAAGGTGCGTTTGAGTGTGATGTATCGAAGCACATAATGTCGCCTGGCCTTTAAGAAGCAGCTATAAAACCTTGTGGACATTTCTTAACGTGGCGCTCTTTTCTCAGCATGCGTTGTGGTCATGCTGGTACGAGGCATTTAACCTTTCTTTTACAAGGAAAACCTCAACGAGATGAAAAACCTCTTTATTTAAAATCTGGTGAAAGCGCTGATTTACCGACAATCGCACCAGACCAGGATTAGCGCCTTATAAAATTGCAAAAGTGAAATCACCTTGTGACTACAATCTAAAAACCTGGGATTGAGGCCTAGTAGTGGTACTGCTGGTTTGGCTGCGCGTTCCAGTGAACAACTGGTTTCTGGTGGGAAGCCAGTGAGGTCTGGCAGGTTTGATGGTGAGAAGGTTCTTTTAAACAAAGTGTTTGCCACAGAAAACACCATCATTGTTTCCGCAGTAAATGCAACTTTTTGCTGTGTGAACTTTTTAAACTGCCGATGCAATTTGCTTATTGACCAAAGAACTATATGCAGAAGAACTTACTGTCATCCTAGCTATCTAAACTATACACCTCTGAAAACAAACACACTCGGAGCAACATTAGCCTTAAAGCTGCCATAGATGATGACCTACAGGCAAATATAGAAGTGCCTTAAACCTGCTTTGTTTCCTAATAGCCAGCAGGGGGCGACTCTTCTTGGTGCAAAAAGAAGGCCAGTCATATAGAAGTCTATCTGAAAATGACCCTACATCTCACTTGATTGGGTACCTCAGTAAACATGCTCTTAATGAGTTTAAGGTTGCTAGTTTAGAGTTTCCTTCAATGCAGCATGATGTTCTTTTTAGTAAATTATGGTCCCATTTAGGGTAAAATAGACAGTAAAGCAACTGTATCACTGTGCCTTAGGGTTCGCCCATCACATTCACCCCTTATCCCAAACACAAGGTTCATAACTGGAATCCACAAACCAATGGGTGATGTCATGGTTACTAGGTACATCTTTTTTTTTTTTTTGCAATCATTTTTCACACAAAGTCTTCAGAGTGACCATTAAATGATGTATTAGCATTAGTTAACAAATGCAGTTGTAGTACTTGTGTCATATTAGGCGACCCTCCACTGCAAGAACTCAGGGCAGGCATGAGATGGCACAAACCTACAGGAATGGTCTCTTAACCCCTTTAAGACTAAGTTTTTGTTGTGATGTAGGATCCATCAAACTGATTAAGTAATTTTGCATCCTCTTTTACCACGACGATAGCTCCATTTGTGCCAAAACAATGATAACAGTGGGGTGAACCAAGATGCTTTGCCATTTATTGTGTCAACTTATGTGGTAAATTTGATTTTGTCTGGTGATGTTTGAAAGGATAAGACTTTGACAGTTGCTGGTTTTTAAAAAGTGGCACTTCTTGTTGTATTCTGAGTTCAACCAATCAGTGTCCAGTCCTGGCCTGCAGTTTGGTGCCCATGCTTGTAAGAGGTACTTTTTTTTCTCCCCTAGAAAGGGATCTGAAAATAAAGGTCCCACAGTGGCAGTCCCTGAGGCTAGAACCATAGACTGTATAAAAGATGGACGTAGCAACCGGCCCTGAAAAATGAAGGCAACGCGGAAGTGTCAAAAACCTGCAATATCACCACGTCCGCTAGTCCTGGCTCCAAAAAGCCCTGGCTCCCATAGACTTGAATTGGAAAAGAAGTGATCACAGATCACGAAAAACTGCATTCCTACGGCTCAGGATTTTTTTCTTATTAGTTTTCATAGTCAAATCCAGAGATCAGGTGGCCAATCTGAAAATAGATCAATACTGAATTTTTAAAAAATCGTCAACATTTTGTGGGGCAAGGGGCGTGGCTGGCTTGATTGACAGTCGGCAGCGACGAAGTGAGCAGAAGGCGGTAAATGTGGGCGGGCAGAGAGGATCTGCCTCTCAATCCGTCTGACCAATCGCTGCTCCTATGGCTCCGCCCCTCTCTGACAATTTTTGCGTCACTGGCTCCAAAAATCCAAGATGTCAACCAGGAAGTAGCAAAACCCTGGCTTCATTTTCTCAGAGCAGAAACCAACGGGTGACGTCACGGTAGCTACGTCCATCTTTTATACAGTCTATGGTTAGAACATGCACAAACGGTTGCCCTAATAAAGTGGCTCACAAGTTCCTGCATTAGAAAACTGTCAATTGCTATCAGGTTTCTCCATTTTCAGCTCTGACTTACTCTGTTGGCTACATTATAAGCATTAGAGAAGGTATAGAGCAGCAGCCGGTACTGCGTGGTTCAGTTTTGGATCCAAGGCACCAGGTAGCTGCAGCACGAATGAGCCCTGCTGCTGCTGCTGCCAATTCAAAACATGGAACATTAACATTGTTGGGCAGCTGGGCAACACAGACCTCCCAATGCCTTCTGACTTCTGGTGAAGCTCGTTGCTTGCAGGTGAAAAGAAGCAGCTGCCAGCACCATGTGTCACTGAGGTACAGTAGCACATGGCACATTTAGCCACCCCCAGGCCAACAGCAGAGCTAACTGTGAAATGGGTCGTACTAAAAAAAAAGGAAAAACGGCCATTACACAGCGGGAGAAATCACAGATGAACACAGTTCAAGCCCGCAAGCCACCTTGAACATGCCCTTATGTAAAACTGCGATGAGTTTTCACAGCAATTTACGTCCTCCGAAAAAAACGCAACGTGACAGCCAATACTGTTATGAGCAGGAAAAGGGATACTGCTGGCATTTGCATCTGTATCTGCTCACATATGCAGCATAGACAGTGTGTGTGTCAGGTAAGCGATCCAGGTGGATGGCAGCGGAGGGGTTCAGGTGTCCCGTTTCAAGGCAGCAGCTGGTGAGCGAAGCCTGGCCGAGGTCACCCTCAGGGACCCTGCCCCCTCGTCACCCGCTCCCGGGCCTCGCTCCACACTCGCCCTGTCATCGTCATCTGATCTCATCGCTGCATGCATGGGAACAGCGGCTCCACTGCACGACAATGGAGCTCTTTTAATTATCAGGGACAGTGTCCTCGCTCAAGTGATGACAGCTAAAATGTATTCGCCCCCAGTCATGAGACGAGCAGTTCAGGCATTCAGGCATGCAGCTTCAGAGGCATGGTGATAATTGATCACATTGTAGGGCTGTGTACGCAAAACAAAGGGCCTTGTAGGTGCATAGTGTTACTTTTCACCCAGATTACCACGCTGTCAAGGCTTTGTGGAGTGGGCATGTTTAAAATAACTACAAATAAAATGCATCCGCAGTTGTGAGACTCTGGGAAAATCCGACTACATTACGCCAACAAAACTGGAAAGTACAGCTTTGATGAGAAATTGATACCAGTGGTCATTTGTTTGACCTGGCTAACCTGCTGACTCCAAGCTTGTAGCGTCTCAGATTCCTACTACTAACCAGTTTACTGCCCCAAGGTGACACGATGGCACATCCTCAACAAGTGCTGCTTCTCTTTATCAGTTCCCACTTTTGTTTTTATTTTACCGATCCATAAAAAAATTAATTGGATACTTGACAGCAAATTTCATAGTCCAATCGCTAACTACAAAAAACTGTAGGTATGGTTTGCTTAAGATGTATTTGTACTATCAGTTCCTGTCTTGTAACAAAAACAGAAGTATTCAAAACAGCTGACAGTGGAGGTTACAACAAAGTGGATTGTGCAGCAGCCTCCTTTATTCTGGACTTTCAAACTCTCTTTCCGCACAAAGGTCAACTTAACTTTGAGATATTCTGCAAATTTTCACCATTGTTCAGTAGCAAGCATGGTGACCTTTAAATGTGATCATGTGCAAATGAAGTAACATATTACATTTGAAGCACACTTCTTGTCACTAAAATGACAAGCAAAAAACAAAGAAGTCTCAGTTTTTAATGACCTTACATTGGGTATTTTTCTACCTCTTGTTTTAGTTTTGATCTACCTTTATCACCGCTTTACAGCTGTTCCTAAAAGGTGTAATTCATGGCAATTTTCTGGAGTTCATTCTAGATAAATTGTTAATAAAGAGGTTTGATCAGGTTTGTTCAGTAAAGGGAAGAAATTTGTGCAAAAAACTGAATGATAAGAAACAAATCCACTGAGATCCATTGATTTCTTGGACATGTTGCTGTAAATAGTAGAAAAAAACAAGCTGCTGTTCCGTTAGTTTGTCAATGTCAAGCGTCTTTTGTGTGTTTTTGTTCTTTTTTGACTGCATCCTTATGTGCAAGTGCCTTCATGTAAAATAACACGGAAACATACTGTAGTGTAGAAACAAGGTTAATTTGTTTGGCCTCGTTTCCTTTCGCTGATCATTTTTTCCACACTCCAACAACAACATCAAGACAAGAAGCATGACAGCACACGGAGTATGTCGCTATTATAGCCACACAAGGTCAAAGGCTTACTGCAAGTTCCTCAAACACATGCAATCAGGACTAGGGTCTGTCCGCAGCAGAGTGAGAGGTTTCAGGAGGATCCCGTATGTGGGACAAATTAAACAGGCTTTATGCTCTGGGTTTTAAAGCATGGCCTCTTCAGCTCACCAAGGAAATTGAGTTTGTGACCGAAAAAATGCACTTTCCTCTTAACCCCCTGACCAGCCGTCACAGACACACAAACTTTCTCTTTGAAGGCTAAACGGGCAGAAACGAGGGAGGATTGGCTGTTCTGGGGAGTTATGGAAGCCCTGATCCTATTACCCGCCCCCCTGAAAAATGTGTCTGCAGGCCCCAGGAGCTTTTAACCTTTCGCTGCTCTACACTTTGATTCATGGGGGCGGCGGTGCTCTCATGTGAGCGTTGCCTTTTTTTTTGTCAGTATTGCACTGGCCGCTGGAAAAAAAATGTGGAGCCGGTGGCTTTTTTTTTTGGCCGCGAGGTCCGTTTAAATCTATAAGCGGAGGGATTCCCTTTGTCCAGACAAAAAAAGAAAGGAGAAGTAAATCGGGGAGTCCCACTTATGAAAATGAAACAAATGTTACGTCAATAATAGAAATTCATATTCAGTTGAAAAGAGAGCAGCTTCTCTCATAAATATTTCAATATAAACATGTTTGCTGATGCTTTCAGGAGTCCACCTGTCTATCCAATCTGCAAGCAAATGGCTGGCTGCTCAACAGTTCTGAGAGAATAAGTTTCAAAATGCAAGTTTTAGTTGAGATGCACACACAGGTATATATGCAGATGCCAAACATGTTTATTTGATAAGATTCGAAAATGCTTCATTTCACTCAAGGACTGCGGAGGGACGGGATTTGTTTCCAAACAAAGATGTTCTGTCAGGCGGCTTTTCTGGCACAGAAATGGGACACAGTGGCTGGAAATAAAGCGTATTTATTATAGCATTTGTTTATGTGTGTGTTTTTTCTGACAAAGATGATCCAAATCAAGAAAAAAGCAGCAAAAATGCAGAAGCTTAATAGGACAGAAAGGTTTTAATACATCGATTAATGTTCTTTACCTGATTTCACATTATATTATTCTGTTTAGAAGTTAGAGCAGCTCTCTTTCCAGGATTTATTGACATTCGTGATACTCAGCTACAACTCAATTACCTGCACAACACACGATTTAACGCCACGAGCCAGAACATTTAAAAAAGAGCTGACAAAAGACAGTCTGGGATCCCCCCCTCTGTTGCCGCCCTACAAAGAGCAGCCTTTCGGATTTAACCAATATTTCACGACAATCACACATTGGGCCGGCCGCCCCCGATATCTACTTGTGTGGCGCTCCATAACTCGCCGTGCACCTCGGCTAACGTGTTGGTTCAAATACCGCAGAGAAGCTCTGAAAACAGGCATTAAAGTTGCCTAAATCCCCCAAGTAGCCGCGCGCTTAGCGTGCTCTCTGAAAGGTATCCAGCCGTTTATGTGAAACCTAAGCACTTCTTGATCAAAGGCTTTCAGAAGACTGCGAGGTGAATGAGGAGCCTTGTAGAATTCTCAGTTGATTACTTTTTTTTTTTCTTCCCCCAGTCAGTGCGGGAGACAGAGTGTGTGTGTAAGTTTAGTGTCTCTAAAGACGGGAATCTTTCACTGGGGAGAGCGGATTAACACATCAAATCCAGCCCTTCAATCAATAGGGAGGTAATGGAGCGATAGAAAATATCTGCTCGCTGCCTGCCCACAGATTTAAGCAGCTTTCTCCTTTGCAAAACCCCGATATACACACTTCAGCTTCACCGAATAAGACAAGATTACAATCTTGTTTTATTGAGGAAGAGCAAAATAGAGATAATGTTTAATTGCCATGAAGAAAACGGATAATGAGTGAAGCTTTTTCTTGATAAGTGTTCATTTTTGTCCTTTACAATAACAGAAAATGCTGCAAAAACAAGCTGCAAAATACAGATGAAGCCGATACGTCTCGGTATTTCCTCTTGAAGCGTGCGTGGCTGCTGACAGTAGCTGCAACACGATGGGTTTGTGTTTGTACAAACTTGACACTTGACCTCTTCCTGCAGGCTCATGACCCGTCTCACTGACCCGTCAACAAACCAATTTGTCAACAATGACCTTTCGGGCTTGAACTGGCCGCTGCGTCTGCTCCGGCCTCGGCAGAAAGGGCTCCGCTCGCGATCAATACCAGAACTTTGGAGAGAAAAAGAGTAGAGTCCGTATTGCTGAGGCTTAAATATTAATGCCCACGCTGCCTTTGTTTTTATACAAGTTTTATTTCAAACGCTAATGAGGTGTTTAACATTAAGCTTGTGGTTCACTCAGCACTTTCAACAACAGCACAGTGTCTTTTTAGTGTACTGTGCACTTT
>NW_007578763.1:167513-177806 GCF_000690725.1 Stegastes partitus
GTATGATTGACATGTGTAGTTAATGGCTGACCGTGGATCCTGTGGTGAAGCCACAATCCACCTTACCTAGGCCCAGCATGCAGCCAGCTGTGGAAACACGTTGCCCCACAGTTTTTCTGTGTCTCCTATGACATAACATATTAACAGTACCCTCCTTATGAATAAGTGTCATGCATGAAAGCAAGAAAAAGAAATCCAAGAAGCTCCGCTAACGTGGTGCGAGGAGATTAATGATTAAATGTTCCTTTTCCTCGCCCTAAATTCATCATCTCCATCCCTGGACTATTTCTCTTTCCATTTTCTCCCCACGATCTCTTTCCTGGCCTCCCTCCCTCCCTCCGTCCAGTCTCTCGCTGACAGAATTTTGCCGATAAAAATCACAAATCATAGGTATTAATCTAGATCCATTCACCGTTGTATGATCTCACACACCACAGGAGGCGAAACATGTTGAAATCAAGACCTGTAGGGAAAAAAAAGTGCACTCCGAGCAGACACGACCACTGCTTTACAACAATCACTGCCTGCTGCTTTAAGCTGATGACTTCCTGCCTCTGATTTGGCCTGCTGTTGGTCAAGCTGGACATGCTCGCACTAAGCAGCGGTGTTAGCCCCCCATCAAACATTCAACACACACACAGATAACATGCGACGTGGTGCAGTCGGTTACTTGTGCGCTGCCCGGTGCCTCCTTGGCATGCGTCACGGCGTTCAGCAGCAGATGGAGAGCGCCTGCATTAACGCTGATGGTACTGCGTTTCTCTGAGGGCTCGTTCCACTCATTCTCTCTTTTCAAGGGCTGTGGAAAAAAAAATAAAAGCAGCATTTCAAAATTGTCAAAGCTGCGGAGGGGACTGTGTGAAAATGCGATAAGACAAAACAACTGCACCGAGCACCAGGGCACAAAGGAGATTCTGGAAGGTAGAGAGACGGACAGAGCTCTCTGTGTTTGACTCCTGACAGATTGTGTTTACGAGGGGATGTCAGGAATGAAATTGGACAAAAATGAAAAGCATGACATGGTGTTCAATAGTTTTGAAACGTGATTTGAGCAAATCTCTGCTGGTTAGGGAATGTAGAAAACTGCTGGGGTGTGTTTGACTTTGTTAAAAAGCTGTAACCTCTTTCAACTTCACCCACATATGGTTGATATATTAGCACTAAAATATGTCAACTTCACCCATTATAATATATGTTTTACCCAATTTCACACATTTAATCTGACCTTAGTTCTATGACGTTGCAAATAACAAGGAAATGATCTGCTAGCAAAAACATTGTTGAGTGTCTCCAAACCATAGACTGTATAAAAGATGGACGTAGCAACCGGCCCTGAAAAATGAAGCCAACCCGGAAGTGTCAAAAACCTGCGCCCGCTAGCTGCTGGCTCCAAAAAGCCCTGGCTCCCATAGACTTGAATTGGAAAAGAAGTGATCAGAGATCACGAAATACTGCATTCCTACAGCTCAGGATTTTTTTCTTATTAGTTTTCATCGTCAAATTCAGAGATCAGGTGGCCAATCTGAAAATAAATCAATACTGAATTTTTAAAAAATCATCAACATTTTGCGGGGCAAGGGGCGTGGCTGGCTTGATTGACAGTCGGCAGCGACGATACAGACGAAGCGAGCAGAAGGCGGTAAATGTGGGCGGGCAGAGAGGGCCCGCCTCTCAATCCGTCTGACCAATCGCTGCTCCTATGGCTCCGCCCCCCTCTGATGATTTTTGCGTCACTGGCTCCAAAAATCCAAGATGTCAACCAGGAAGTAGCAAAACCCTGGCTTCATTTTCTCAGTGCAGAAACCAACGGGTGACGTCACGGTAGCTACGTCCATCTTTTATACAGTCTATGCTCCATGTTCATACGAGTTACTAGAAGATAAACCCCTTACACAGAAACACAATTGTTGTCACATGGTACACACAATAGGCGAGGTAATTATTTTTGATGCATCTATTCAGTCTTTTTTAATCATCCCTTGGTATCTCAAATCAGTCAATAGCAACATGTTCTCAAAAGTAACTCAAACACTACTTGCCCTCTCTGCGCAGAACGTTTTCTGAACAGACAAAACTTCGATGGCACTAAAACAGCTGATGCTGCTGCAGTTTTAATATTATTATGTCAGCTGTGTTCCCTCCAGTACTGCCTTCAAAAAGTCTCTTGAACAAATTTGTGTAAGAACTTCAAATGGGAGAAGTCATTTCAGAACAAGGCAGTGCCTGAGTGTCAGCTAATGGCCAGAGAACAGCGAAACTGCTCAAAAGTTGTCAAAGTGAACATATAGACGCGGAGGTCAAGGGAAGGCGAGGAGAACATTAAGAGGCATTAAAAGGTGCATTTTTGAATGTGCAGCCTGAAGGAGGAGAGTCGGAGCAGGCTGAGAGGCTGGGCCCTGGCAACGGCACACAATCCATTTGTTCATGGCACAGGCGTTAATGGTTGAGCAGGCCTGAGCCAAAAAACATAAGGGAGCGCTTTAATCAAAACTCGTATGCATTACCTCTGCAGACCCCGGCAAACGTTTGCAGAGGGGCAGGAGGTGAGCAAATGCCAGTTTGGTCTCTGGAGCTGGACGACGATGGGAGGGAGGGGGGGCGTAGCGCTAAAAACAACTCGGGTCCCTGTGCGTACACCAACATGTCGGTGGAGGGGGGACAAGGAACGTGTGCTGGATCAGAATGGTGGTGGAGGTTTGAACACGGAGGTGGGATTAGACTGTCAATAGACCCCAGTGTGGCTGATCCTGTCAGAGCTGTGGCGGGGGTTAAAGACCAGGAAATCACTCTCACACACACACACATCGGCTTAATGCTGCACGAGTGCAGGCTCTCGTGGACTTTCCTCTAGTGGCTGATGAGGTGTCTTAGCTGATTAATGCCACACAGAACTTTGGAGGTCATTTCCAGGACTTTAATTAGGCCAGGCACTAACTAAATCACACTTGCACAATTGAGTTCTCAGTTGAGTATCTTCAATTAGGCTCAGCTGAAGGCCAGGAAACCTGATTACTGTGTTTAGCTGAGGAGGAGTCCCAAATTTAAAGGTCAAGGGAGTATAATGGAATACCGGCTACCTACTGTAGATACTGGACATTTGGACAAAATGAAAAGTTATGCTTGTGGCGCTTATAAGTGCAGCAGTTGTTTGGGAGACTCATGTTAAGGCCAGACACACCCAAATCAGATTAACAAGCCAAATTTAAGCCATTTAACAAACTCTGTGGAGAGGTTGATCCCATTACAGCGGTGACCCCTCCTCCTTAAAGCCTTCAGGAAGCGACTTTTTATGCTCTCTAATTAATTGACCATCAAACCTGCCCACCAGCACATCTGTGACAAGTTATCTTATTTGCTGATTCATAGCCTTTCCTGTTTGCAGAGCTTTGTTCAAATAAACTGGATTTTGTGTCCAATTACGTGACAGAGCAGAGGTGAGGGAGCTGTCATGCCTGAGGCCGGTGGAAGCGGTTTGTTGGAAGCAACTGAAGTGCTGTTTATGTGAAGTGGGTTAAAGTTGCACAAGTCAATATTTTTCAAATGACTGTACGGTGATTTATCCCCGGTTTTTACTGTTCCGCAGATCATGGCCCACAAGTTAGCTGATGTGGTTCTCTTTTCCTTCTTGCATCAGCACCGTTTCTAGCAGCTGGAGGCAGATGAAAATGAAGTATTTGTACAACATGTTGTAGTTGTTGCAGCTGACATTAGTCCATTCTGATGAATTTTGTAGTTTGCACAGCCATGTTTAGATTCTTCTTTTGTTTTAGAGTCAGTGCAGCTGTGGCCATGATCCTACTACAGTCTGTAGTGAGCTGCATCACATAGCAAGTCATTTTTGCAATTAAAGCAAGTGCATGGTTCCAGTAGGATGCACTACGAATGCACTATTTTCGAAGTACATCTTATATAAAAAGTTCTGTTTTTTCAATGATCCTGTTGCTGCTGTCCTGTGCATTTTTAATACATGTTATTTTCCTTCAATTTTAAACCACAAAAAAGTTAATCTTGATGGGGATGTAGCCCGTTTAACAAATATGTGTCATTGTTCTCTGCAGATGGGGTCATATTGAAGCCCATTTCTTTCCAATTCTGCCATAATAACTTTGGTGACCTGCCTGTTGTATGGAAACAACCTGTTTTTGTATTTAGGTTACATGTGTACAAAAGAAAATAATTTAACTTGTCAGTATATAATCTTTTTTTAAGAGGTTTATGAGGCTAAATCAGAGCATTGTTTGGTTTTCATGTGATAATGATTTCTAAAAAAAAAATATGTTGAGTATACTCCAAACTATTTTCTCCTAGGATCTGTAAATAGTAGACTAAACGAGTAGTCCTGTACCACAGCGCACATAACATAAAGTGCAGCCAGGCCTTATTTGAAACTTATGAGAAATTAATGCATATTGAATATTGTTCTGCATTCACACTTGCAAAAAAAGTGTGTGAGGTGTCTTTGGATGAGGGATTGGGAAGCTGGGAATAATAAGGACAAGCCTGTTGGTAACAACTTGCACCTATTGAGAAAATAAGCCATGATGTGAAGGGATGTCTTTATGTTTCAACCCAAAAATCTTAAAAAATAAATAAATAACAAATTTTTATTTTTTTTTAAAAAAACCATCAACCTCAACGCCAACAACCAAACATCACAGGTAAGCAGACTGAAAAGCTCTGCAACACAATCTGACTGATATTCAGATGTTTGCACCTGAGATGCTCCAGTTAATGTCTTGCAAATCACATGACAGGAAGTCAGCACAGAGCATCATAGGAGCACAGCTGTCCTCTCTCTCAGACATCTATGACACCAGATGTCTGCACAGGGCCACAAGCATCACCTTCAATGGTTCACACCCCGGGCACAGCCGGTTCTCACTGCTGCCCTCAGGAAAGAGGTACCGGTCCATCAAGGCCCGCACATCCAGACTCACCAACACGTTCTACCCTAGTGCAATACGGGTACTGAACACACACTAGTCTCCATAGTCTGTACTATTTATCACATATATTTGTTATTTGTGCTATACTATACTATGTGTGTATGATGACAATAAAAAGCATTCTATTCGACAGCGTTTCAATTAAAATACAGTTTTCTCAATGTCAACAAGTCAATTTTTTCAATTTGAAACCAACACCTTTGAGCCCTCACAGATATATGATTCACCCACAAAGTCATGATAGATGAAAAGTGGTTTATAAATTGGCAGGATTCAAGGGAATGGGATGGATGAAAGGGGGTCGAATGTGGAGACGGATGAAGATCTTCAGATATGGAGGAAACACAGAGTGAGTTATACGTTCATATGAATGACTGCTTTTCCTGCAGTTTAAATAACTGTTGTGTATAAAATGTAATTGGAAGTGGATTTTTAACTTTAAGTTTGGGGCTATTCCCCTTTTTTTGTTTGTTTTAAATTCTCAAAAGAGGTTTTTAATACTTTCTCACTTCTCTACAAGCTCTGTGGTTTCCACTGAAGACATAAATCTTTAAAATTGCGTCACAAGTTTCATTTTTTTGTTGTGTTTCTTTCTCATTCTGTAAATTATGATCTAACAATACAGATGACCAAGAATAAAGCTCCTTGCTTAGTTAGGACCACTCAAGATCAATTAAAATGTGCCTGTTTTGAAATACGTCATGTTGTCAATGCTAATGGCACCCAAGCTGCAATTTCCGTCCGACTTTTCCCATTTTCAGTTATTAAGGAGCGCACAGAATTTAGGAGGACCATGACAGTGAATGACAGCTAATAGGAATCTGGAAGGACTGAAAAGAAAATTTAAACCAATTAGCGTAGAGATTGTCTCCGCGCTGGCTGCTGATGAGCTGCGTTAGTCAGCGAGAGAAGAATGATGAACGAACGCCACCGCCGCCAAGCAACACATTGGATTAAACCACGTGAGTGATGAATCTGGCCGAAGTCCTCGTGGTGCCTATACCTCGCTCCTAGCTCGCCTCTCTGTCTCTGTCTCTGTCTCCGTCCCACGCCCACCCACCAAAGTTCATCAAGTCCCATCAAAGCCTTGTGCGGTCAGAGGGAGCATGTTTTCCTTTCCTGCTTTCACCATTTTACGAGCGACCGCAACGCGTTTCCCACGTCTAATCCCTCTCCATGTCACTCCTCCCTGCCTCCTTTTTCCTGTCTCCCCGCTTCAATCCGTCCTCCTCTGTCACCGGACGGCATAACGCTCCAAGAGTCTGGCTAATGTTTTAAATGTTCAGTTAAATACTCGTACTCCGGTTAAGGCAGTGGCTCTCTCAGGGAGAAGGCATTCATTATTTACACAGAGAGGAGGCTTGGGAGGAGGCCGAGAGGAAAGAGAGAGAGAGGGAGGGATACAGCAGACAACAACACATTAGTCTGATCACACGGGGATCTTCCATCTTGTTGAGGAGCAGGGTTTTATAATGCGTCACGGTGGGCTGTTTTAATGCAACTCGCAGGAAAATGTATTGGGAGCAGTTAGCGCGTTGCAGGGAGGTGGGTGGCCTGTGATGGATAAAGGTGGAATAAACACGGCATGCGAAATAAAGCAGCTCCTGTCTGCTCAGAAGTCTCCCACTTGATGATGGACAGGCTCAGTTCTGGGTTTGCTTTGGAAATGTGGCATCGACTTGGCCTCGCTACATGCAGCAGCACTGAACTATGTCACAGGCTGTGAAATGAAAATTATAATATTATCAGGTTTGGGAAGTAATGGAATACATGGCGTTACAAAATTAGGACACACAAAACAGGGTAACTTTTTGTATAAAGATACAGAGGGAAAAGATGTAATCAGATTACATTTTAAGGAATTATAACATAGTTAAAATAAATTTTAATATAAAGCACACAATAGGTCTATTATGAACATGTGTACAGATTACACAACATCATCTTTTTGGTATCTTTTCTCATGTATATGTGCATATTTGATTTTGGGGTATATCAAAAGTAACTGAAAGTACTTAGATTACTTCCATTGTGTGATATTTGGCTACAGACTCCATCTAACAGGTAATTGTATCCAAATATGTTTTTAAAGGACCCTCCCAACCCATCTTACTCCTATGAGATGTTAACCCCACAAACCACTAAAGAAATCACAGTGGGTTGAAAAGGCATATTTTCAACAAATCTTGTAAAAAAAAATAAAGCGCATTCAAAAAGACCTGCATGACTCAGCTGTCACCAATAAAACTAAAAAACTTTAGACTGAACTGCAGTCTGTGTTTGCACACATCAGAGAGGAGACACGTATGGAAACAAATGAGGAAGCAGAGCAAAAATAGAACAGACTCAGTCAATAAAATAATGCAGCACGACTCAAAAACACGAGACAGCAGCAAGCTGTTGGAAAATGCATTCAACGTGGTGAAATAGTTTCCTAGAGTTGGTAGTGTGGACATTGTAAAAATGCAGATAGCAAAATATACACAAATGTAGAATATACTTTTTAAAGATTTATGCCAGAATTTTGTTACAAAAATATGTTTGAATGCTCTCTGCTGTTTCCACAGAGGTGCTGGAATTTATATTGTAGTGACAAAAGAGTCAAAATGTGACAGAAAAAAAAAGAAACACCCAGACTGCTCAGAGTTTAGAGGGTTAATACATACAGAGATATGCAGCATGCAGTGAAGCTCAACTTTGTCTGTTTCCTTGGTTAACCAGTAATCCTGGATAAATAGCATCAATATCGTTCATAAAGACACAATTTAATAGCAGATATAAAATACCTGAACACAACAACAACAACAGTAGGATGAGACAATAACTTGTTTGCAATGTCCAAATTATGCCAAAAAAAATAAAATTAAGCCTATAACGTGTGGAGTGGAACAGATATTTCCAAAGTGACATTTTTGGGCTACTTTGTCTCATTGTGAACAAGCTATCAGCTTATGTATTAGTGATACACTTAAAGATGCTGCCAAAGCACAGACAACAAGCACAGTTACAAACCTTAAATCCAGAGTGGATTCATGGATTAGAAAAGAAAAAAAGAAGAAGCTTAATCCACCTCTGGCATAATTATCGTGGAAGTGAAAGTAGATTCTTTTTATCTGTAAAATAAATATTACTCAGTCACGTTATTCAGTTTTCCAGTGCTCATCTTGACCTGTTAGCAGGCTGATGACAGTTTTTGAGTCTCTGGAGGTAACCTGACTAGATGATCTACCAAACCCAGAGCTGACCTGCTAACCGACTCATCCCACTCTGATGCAGAGCAGCTTGTCTTGTGGCCAAAAAACAGGGTGAAAAAAGTGACCGAGGACCCTTACGCTTCAACGGTTGTGATGGCGTGAGGTATTTCAATTAAACGCAAAGGTTGCGACAAAGAAAACAAGGCAACGTGGTGACAGATCGCCTTGCAACATTTTGCTTGTAAAACTGTTTTTTCTGCTCCTCCTAGTCGAAGGTTAGCGGCCACATGCTTGTCCTGCACTTGCTTTCCAGCCCAGTCGTGGAATTCCAATAAAAGTCATCACATTTTTGTCTGTGCTCAGTATCCTGTGTTTGGACAGAAAAGGAGAGGACCCGCTGAGATCTCTTTCACTAACAGATGGGAACTTGTGGGTCCATTAGGCTGAGAAACACGCTTCAGCAGGTTCAGTCAAGAACGCCGCAGAATCCATTGATTCTCTGGTGAAAAGCAAATTACAATCCAGACATCCAGTTTACAATTCTTAGGAACTTGCCGGAAAAGACATCTCATTTGTGTGATAGCGTTTTGCCGAGAACTTTTACTCACAATGTGGTTTGCGAGCGGTAAGATGATGGATGAGTTGTACATTCGCCACCTGTGCTTCCACAAACAAGGCAAAATCGATCTGTTTCGGATTAAAAGTCCATCCATTAACACATACGCAATTAAGTTTGTGGCGTTTTCCCCCTGTAGTTTGCCGTTGTTGATCCAGGTTGAATGCCCTGTAGAGGACCCCAGCAGGCCTGAATCAACCTCATGCCCTGACTCCCCCCCTACTTCTGCTGATTGTTGGCCGGTAATGGGGGAGTAATGGGGCAGAAACTGGAGGACTGTCTGGTAGGTAAAAGTAACAACAGAGCCATGCAGAAGGGTTGAACATGCATTAAAACTAATTTGATTGCATAAGGTGTTGCTCAAAACACGTCTGCTTTGTCTGAATTCCTTGGTGTCACATTTGAACACACTGGCTAACCTTTAGCAGCATTTTTCTGACACATAGGGGAGTTTTATAGACACGTAAAACTCTGTAAACATTAGAAATAGATGCCGTGAGTTGCTGAATTCTCTGCTGGTGTCATCACTGACGAGCCTGAGGTATGTTTTTACCCAAACTACCATCTTTTCCAAGACTAAACCAGGTAGTTTTGGCACACAAACGTAACCAAACAGTGGGTAAAAATCTGACTGAAGCCATAAAATAAAACTAAATTAAAAAAAAAAAATGGGACCCAAGCCCCAGTCTCCTGGATGAAAGTCCTATGACTTAATCCACCATCAACCCCTTCATCCTCCCTATGATGCTGTTTTAAATTTGAAAAACTCATATACATCTATTGACACTGAGAATTGATGCAAATGACACCTTTGTGCATCTCTAAGACGCCAGCAGCTACGAAAAAAATCTTTGATACCCTGGAAATGAAGTTCATGTAAATGTCCATACTTCTTGCAGGTTGCTAGAACCTGCAATATTCATCTATTGAGCTCAAACTAAACACATCCTTCAGTAGAATCACCTTTTATCCGCTATGATTACTTGAATGCTAGCATAAGTCTTAGTGAACGAGATTTTCAAAGTCACACACACAAAGATCCTTTCAATAAAACTGCTAGATTTCTATCACAATTATGTAGTTGCAGAAAATATTTCCTTGACTCTGACTCTTTGCAGAATGTATGTCTGCAGAAACAACGCATTATGAAGAGGGCAGAGCTCATTGCCACACGTGTGATGTATCACCACTAATAAATATGTGCACAGATTTACAGTCTAGCTAAAGCAAGTTTGGCTTATCCAGTCAGTCAGTATCTCTTGACCTGTGGTTCGTAGCAGTCATTATATAGAGAGGGGCAAAGGCAATTGGTAGAACAATACAAAGCAGATTATAAATACAGTGTGTTTTCTGGAGGTGTTGCACTGAAGAGTAATGAATAGGTGCATGTTCTGTTACAGCCAATGTAACATGTTAAGTTTTTCTAATGACATGTTTTTGTATTGGCCACTTTAAGAGTGACAGGAAGTTGCCAGAACCAGGAAGTAAGAGGTTACCAGGAAGTGAGGCAGTATGTGATGGAGAAGAGCTGGTAGCA
>NW_007578763.1:179015-201977 GCF_000690725.1 Stegastes partitus
TCAGATTACCAGTTATGGTGAAAACATCCAACATCAGAAAGGTGTTGAAAGAAGGATTATAGTTGCTGTTCAGGGATTCAATAAAAATTCAGTTTGATGCAGATGCATGCTGCAAATTCATGGATGCACATTTTATCTAAATCTTTGGCAACAGATTTCCTTTTCCAAGATTTTTTCTTTCAAAATGTGTATCAATAGATTGCTCTTCAAAGCAGTGAAACACATTAATAACACAGACATTTCAGGCAACCCAGTTTCTAAAACTCTGGATTAATATCCTCTAAATGTTGTTTGATGTGCGTACATCAAGTGCAGTCTCCAGAAGTTGCAAGAAATAGTGTGTCGGTACATCAAAAACAAACATCCAGTAAGACCATGTTTATGAGTGACATCAGATTAAAGTAATGTTTATTTCAACTCAGAGGCCGGACAAATATATGCAAATGACAGCTCAGTGCAAGAGTGATATGCAGGTGTGTATCTTTGAGCACACAACTCTTCAAAACCCTGAAATAGACGAGCGACTGCAGCAGGAATCCATGCCATCTGTCAGCTAACAATAAGAGGATGAGACTGCAGTGGGCACATGATCGCCAGAACTGGAGAGCAGGACGAGATCGCAGCACATCACAGTTTGTGTTGCAGTTTGCTGGTGGCAGGGTCACAATTTGGCAGAAACAGCTTGAATACTGGAAGTCATCCTGCCTGAAACCAGCAGTATGGTGTTAACTGCCGCTGGGAGTAGAGATGGTTCAAATATACAAACATGTTTTTATGTAAATAGTACTTAGAAATTATCCTCATACGCTGTCTTCATGACTTTTTCCAGGTCAGTGTATCCATTCTAATATTAGAGCCAATAAAGAAGGCCTCATCTTCTCAGAAATTAAAGGTCCCATTTTTATTTTGTGGTTGCTATGATCTTGAAAGCATAAAAGAAAAGCTGTTAAAATATGAAGAATTTGACTCAGGTGCCGAATAACACCCAACTAAGTCATAGCTGTCCCGCTCAAATTATGACTGACAGAGTCCCAATACTCATACTATGTAGCACGGCAGAAAAAGACTTCGTATGTCCCAAGACACAGGATGTCAAAATGCTAAATGCTAAAAATCTGGTCCAATTTTGCGGTATATATATTGCAGTATGTACTTTCTAGCTCCTCCGACCCACAATCCTCTGCAAGTAGGCGCATCAAAAACAGTGCACGGACAGATGACAGCTCCTTTTGCACTATAGAATGTGACGCCCAAAATTTAAGGTGCATTTTTATGGCGAAGTACTTTTTAATCCCCAGTTGTATGCATGCTTCATGAAACAGTCGGTGTGTGTTCTTCCTGTAAAATGGCAGCAGCTCCTTGATTATTGGAGCAAAACAGCCTTTTCAGATCAAACTAAAACCACGAGTTATACAGTCATTGTGATATTAACTGTCTTTGGAGTGTTTCGAGCACAAAAACAACTGAAAAACACAGTGGGGGACGTGAAACCTTGATTAAATTGTTAAAAAGTGACATAACATGAGAGCTTGAAGTGAACTGGCTGGCAGAGCCCCGTATCTTTGTTATACCGCCAATAGAGGTCGGCTGAGGAACTTGAACAGCGTCTTTTTAAGTTCACTGGCCTTTTGCAATGCAGAGTAAACTGCCTTTCTAAGATACAAGTTTAAACTTCGGACTCCAAGCTCTTGGGAGATACATTCAGTTTGCATTTGGCCTCTGCCAGGACCTAGTCTCTCATATCGGCCTGCATATGCACCTCAAGAAGAGAAAGACTTGAACTTTGCTTTCTGATCAATAAGTCAAAACCAACAAACACCAAGGCACACTGCTGAGCAAAAATATAAAAGAAATTAGCATGTTTCAACTCACAGTCTTCATCTGGATATGTAGCAGCTCACAGATATATGAAGGCTGCTGTCAGCTGCCAGACAATTACAGGTGCCCTTAAACAGGTGGTTGTGTCCATCATCAGGTGAGTTCTGACCAGAGGGCTGGACTATGAAGTGAGATTAGTGGGTTAGCGAGGTATGTTGAGCTTAAAGCCAGAGTTTTCAGTACTGCGAAGGTGGCTCTCTTTTACCTGGCTAGATCACCATGGTAACTGATGCTGTGGAGCTAACCTGGTCGGGAGCAGGTTATGTTCAGAGTTTCGGATTTAAATCGGCTGGAAAGAGCGTCTCCCTTTAACCAGATCGTTTCCTGACTATTATTTATGAGTGATCCAGATTCTCAGCTGATGGGAGTGTGTTTATCTGCAAACATGCTGAACTGTGCGTTACTGATATCACTGAATGAAGCCATGTAGTTATAATATCGCACACTGTTGGTGGAGACCTAGCGCTCTGCACAGGCAGTACTTGGCTGCTGATGCCAGTTTAGTTAGTGGTCACAGTTCTGTTGCCACCATCAGCGACAGTGGTGGCGAGAGGGGGTGTTAGGTTGCGGGCAAATATATAACATATACGACCACAACGACCAGTGATGCAGAAAAATATGTTTTTATGTTTGGCTCTAATTTTCTGTAAAGTCCGTTTACACTGCTGGGACTGCAGATTAGAACATGGATTATTCTACTGGTATTTATTACAGAGAATATTCAGTCAGTAACATTAATTTTGCTCTGATTGGGCCAAACAATAAAGTGATTTCCTGCATTATGGGACAGTGTCAGACCTAAATGTACTTCAATACAAGATCATGTTTAAATATATGAAGTTTAAAGTTTAACTTTAATGTGCAGCTGTCAGTTGGAAATAAATCGGTAAAACATTACATATGAACATGTTGAACAGTTTTCTACCAGCATTCCTATCTTGCAGCATTTGCAGTAGCAGCTTTTTACCGTCACATTTTTAAAAATATACATATATTCCTCATTGTTCTCCGTTTAAACAACATTCTGACTGAAGCAGCTTCACACGATCATTTCATTTTGTGCAGAAGAGGAGTCACATGACGCGTTAAACGCCCCTTTTTATGTGAACGTACCTGAAGCAGAAAGTCTGAGTTGACAAAGAAAGTTTATAACCACCTTTGTGATACCTGTAATCTCTGGCTGGGGCTTTCGGTTTTGTCGCTTACACAAAGAAAGCCTGGCTATGTCAAACTTGCTTCATTATATACCCCTCAGGGCTCCGTTTCACAAAGCAGGTTCAACAAACTCTGAGTCTAATCCTGAACTCTGACTTGATCTACTCTGAGACAGGAAACTCTGAGTTTCCGGTTCCAGAACAGCGGATTTGAGTTAGTTTAATCAATTCGGAGTAGTTTCACCTGGAGTTAAGCGCGTGCACCACAACTATAAAAAGCCAGCATCAATGGATGATTCAACGAGTCACCATGGCAACAGGGGAAGCAGAGGGCTGCGTTTTTCACTGACTAGATTAGAAATCTTAAAGCGCTCATATTGCGAGTTTGAACGTGTTTTTAAAAAGAAGTGCAACACCACTGCAGCTGCAAAACAGAGGGAGACAGCAGGGAGAACATTGCTGCTCGGGTCAGTGCGTAAGCTTAAATGTCGTCCTTTGCAATCACAATAATATTACAGGAGAAAACTGCTTGCATGGTAGCCTATTAATTTATTTCATTTAAGTGCAATCTGGCGGGGCAGAAGCGCACTTGGCAGCAGATAAGATGAAATGTAAAAACTTTGTTCAAGTCTGAGGTTGCAGGACAATGTCATGCAGCCGTTGTGTTGTGTTGCGGCTTATTTTGCAGTGTTGTGGTTAATTTGGTTGTGTTGTGGTTAATTTTGTAGTGTTGTGGCTTATTGTGTTGTGTTGTGGCTTTTGTTTTGTTGTGACACTTCTGGGCCACCGTACACATTTCATTTAAAAAAAAAAAACAAAAAAAAAACATTATTGCAATCTTACCTTTACTTACAAATGAAGTCCATGCACCACTCCTTCTGGACAAAAATATCCATTACTTTTTTGTAAGCTGCTATCACTTACTTTGCAGCCGCGGAGTCACAAGATGCATGTCTGGGATCAGAGCGCCCCCTGCCATGAGGCCAGAGAACTGCCTGCCTCACCTGGAACCTCTTCTCAGCTGCTTGATGATCGCTCAGCACACGGAACACGTTACACAGGTACAGTTGGTAACAACAAAAACACTGTACATTATTATATACATCAGCTAAACTATGGAAAATCAGCTCATATATTAAATGTGTTTAAACCATTTTATTGGCGACATCCAGACAGCAGCACGCTGTCACTGCATGACAGCCAGCAGGTAGCGAGGGATTGCGCAATCCAAGGTGAGGCTCAGCTCACTGCTGCCTCACCGTGTTTCTCTTCCAAGCATTTGAATGGGAAACTGCGAAAATTCAGCGATTTTGGATTTTTAAAAAATCATAAAAATTGGTGAGGCTAAATGAAAAAAAAAAACTTTATTGTACAAATCAGTGAATAAATCAAACCATTTAAATTATTTTACCATTAAATTTTTATTTCTTTCCCTGACCGCACGTCACTGATGGACTGTGACATGAAACGGTCCTGCTCAAAAAGATAACTGTCTGGAAATGCTAG
Source organism: Stegastes partitus (assembly GCF_000690725.1). NCBI lineage: Eukaryota > Metazoa > Chordata > Actinopteri > Pomacentridae > Stegastes > Stegastes partitus. The sequence continues at coordinate 183,554 of NW_007578763.1, forward strand.
AACATCTATGCACGGTCTGATAACCATCTCCAGACCAATATTTAATTCTCTACGCAGTAATGCTGCACCTTCATCCACGGGATCGTTATCAAAAGGACATGCCAAAAAAAGTCCCCACCTCCTGTGCCTAATGGACTTCTAATACAGCCTACTGATTCTGATGTTTTTAAATGATCTTTGACAGACGACAGAACGAGGCTACGCCAAAACTCACCTGCTGACTGAATGAATGAGGAAATCAAATAGTGTGTGTGTGGCTGAAAGAGGGAGGAGACAGAGAGAGACTCAAAGTTTATCGCAGAGACAAACCTGGTTAGGTTCATAGAGTCTGTTACTATGGTAACTGACCGAGGTCTTAAGCTAGCTCTCTCTGTGAAACCGGCTAGGGTTACCCCTCTGTCTCTGGCTTGAGTTACATCCCTTTGTTAAAAAAGGAGTTTCCCTCATTTCAGGGTTAACAGACTCAGAGTTTTCACTAAACCTGCTTTGTGAAATGGACCCTGAACTTGCAGAGAACTTTAACTTAGCTTGAAATGGATCTCTGACTAAACCTATTTTTCCAAATATATAGACTTCATCCTGAAATCTTTTCTATCCTACCTACCTTTCTTCATTTAAGATACTATTCGAGCTTTCCATAAACTAACTAATATAAACAAGGGCACAGTCTTCAGACAACCTCTATATCCAGACTTAGACATGTGAATAAGTTTGGGTTGAATCAGGCAAAGTGGCAAATTTAAATGGAGACAGGACTTTGGTTGTGATGAAGCCTCATGTCTTTACAAATTAAAATCAGCATTTTAGAAGAAATTAATGAAATAGACACATGTTGCACTGTGCATGGACAACATTACATATAAAAAACATCTGTTTAACAAAAGAAGTGAAAATCTGGCTGCAAGGGTGTCAGAAGAAATAGCAAATATCTGTAAAATAAGACATTTTTCTGCTGATTTAAATACAGTAAAGCAAAGTAATTTTACTTTCAAAAAAACAAGTGGCTATTTATCTTTTTTATCTTAATTTTTTTCAATGAAAATTAAAGTAGCATGTGAAGTTATATTTGTATATTTTTTCTAATATTTTATAGCTGTATAACTTAACAAAACAGGGAAAATCTTTAAAATGCTAAAACTTTTTTTCCTTAAAGTTTAGAAAAATCTGAGAAATATATAGTTAATATTGTGATGACACATTTCCAAAGTCCCTCCATTTAAAACTTAAAATAGCTCCATGTTCATGTCCAAAATATTAGTATTTTTTTATTTTCTTCCCTCTTTATTTTTTCTTTCTTCGATTGACAAATTTGATCTGATTAGATTTCTTATTTTCTTGATCTTGTTTATCGTCAACATGCTCCACTTCCAGTCTTCACGGGTGTAACTGGTTCCCTGCTGATCGTTCGCCCCGTCGTTGAAACAGATTTCACTGATTTGCTCTGATGAAGGCATCACGCTGAAACACACGAGCAGATCTGTTGGAAACAAAAGTATCTAGATGTTCCCTAATTTCCTCTAACACTTTGTTTGGCTAAAAAAAAAAAAAAAAAAAACAGGATATATTTTGTCAGACATGCTGATGCAGTAGCCTAGAAAATCGGTTGGAGTTAACACATGCCCGGCAGGAAAAACCTCTGAAAGCCACTACAGTGGGACAAAGGCAGAGCGGGGACAGACTGAGCAACAATCTGAAAGAGGACAGCAGCTTGTTTCACAATCCCTATCTGCTGTTGGAGCTCCTGCACGAGCTGCTGCTGAGAGAGAGATAATAGTTTTGTCCCTCCTCCAGGCTCCCGGTCTGTTTCTGGTGAAGCAGACTGGCCCATTTTATGAGACAGGAGGGGGGCCGACGAGGTGGAGGGGATGGATGAAAAGATTGGAAAGAAGGGTGCTGAGATTCTGGCCCTGGGCACCGAACGATGTCATACCACCTTGATTCATGCGCTGGCTGTTGGTGGGCTGCATTTCATGCCTTGTTTTGCGGTGGAAGTAGTCGTGTGCGTGTCGATCATGCGTGTGTGGTTGGCAGCTCGGTGGTGTAAGGCTGCTAAAGGATGTAGCGATTATTAGCCGACATGTCTGAACCACCTCTCGGCCTGTCAGTCTTGCGTCCTTGCAGTTGTTAATACGTCAAATATGGTCAGGAGAAACTGTTTAGCGTGGGAAAAGCACGCCGATGTTCGAAGACAGACGATGAGTGGTGCAAAATTTTCTTAATTGCATAAATAGCAGATCACAAGTTTGACCCAAGCTGATTGGATGCATGCATCATCTCAGTACTGCAGTTTGCATGCAATCAATTTGTCATTAAAGAAACTTAGAGCACAACTATTGCTTGTTCAGGGCGACTTATGTAAGTGACTTCATAGCCATATGTCTCTGTCACATCCTTCAGCGCTGACGCATGTTCGCAGTAGATGTGTGAGTGGCCGGCGTACAGCATACCTGCGGTGTTTCTTTGTCACTGAAAAGTACAGGGTGGTGCAGCTGCCTCCGAAAACTGAGAGGTTAGAGCAGGCTGCAGTCCAACACGGAGGCTAACTCTCGCTCTGGCACCGAGCTTTGGATTTCTAGTACAGCATGTGGAAGTGCTTTTGGCTTGGAGGGAGATCGAGCTGTTAAAAAAAAAACATAAGAGGGGGAAGAAAAAGTGGCAAAAAAAAAATTCTGCACACAGATAAAGGAGATGGGACAAGGCACATTACTCTTCATTTTTGTCACATCCAACTTGCCAGCAGCCATACGGCGGGAAAAACAACAAGAATTATGATGAATGCAGTCAAAAGGGGGGGAAACGACTGCACATCCTGAAATTTGGTTTCATTCAACGGAGCACTTCATATTAGATTAAATTACCGCTGTTGCCAAATTAATCGAATTTCCTCCCAAAAAAAAAATGTTCTTGCGCTGTTGTCATACATGCAAATACTTAACAAATCCATGTCAGACACGCTGACTGGCCACCTCTTGTGACTTGACCTCCTCCCCTCGACGCAGCCAACACCCCTGGTCTATGACAGGCTTTCAGCGGCGCTCAGGGTTATCATCAAGTCCATCCACCAGTCTCTAGGCTAATATCAATGTCTCAAGGGTGCGCAGATAACCATCATTTTCCTCCCTCTAAACCCTCCTGTCGGTCCCCGGAGTGGAGGCTCAGCTGTCTCCTCCAGCCTGTTTTTACTTCACCCCTCTTGCTGTTGTCACAACATTTTCATTACATTGCAGCTTAAGCCCTTAATGACCCCCTTCCAAGACTAAACATGAGGTCACGCAGGGTGTTGCCCGGACAAAGAGCAGCAGAGGCAACAAGGGATCCTGCTCAGTCACACTCGGTGAGCCTCGACTCGCTTGATATGGCATATTTTCCGAAGCTGCAGAGGAAATACTATGATGTGTCTTTAACCCTGTGAACCCCAAAAATCCCCGCTGGCAGCTTTGAAAAGGCACGATTTCTTTTTTAAAAATCGCTCCGTTTGTTGGAGCCAAAAACCGTAAAAACAGAAAGAATTGGAGGATTTTCAGTTTTCCGATGGTGTTTGGAGAAATCACGGGTGACTTACGGTTCTGTCAGGAGAAATAACCGAATCGAAGCTTGGAATTAGAATATTTGATCAAAATCACATGTCAGATTTAAAGATTTGCCAACAAAGAGATCCTGTTAAAAAAAAAAATTAAAAAATAAAAATATTTTGCACTTCTCAGCACAACTAAAAAAGCCACAACTGGCTGAGCTGTGACCAACAGTCACATGACAAAAAAACCTGTCAAACTTCAGATAAGAGACAATCAATTACATGAATGTGGTACGGCTCAGAAACAGATACAGAAGGTGCTGGAAGATACGTTCAGCTTGATGAAGTCTCGCTGGAGTTTATGTGCAGAGTCCTGTGACAAATTCCTGGTTTGTAGAAGTTAAAATATAGTAAAAATGTAAATAATTGAATATCTGTTTCATGCAGTACCACCATTTCTTTATGCTATCTGTTACACTGGGGGCACTTTGAAATTTTTTTTGTAATTATTTTGTTTTAATTATTAAATAATAAAAGGTATTCCCATTTAGACGTGTCTTTATGATTTATGGCATAACATTCTTATATTTTACCAAAAAAAAAAGTTTGCATTCTCTCCGCTTAGTTGTGTTGTTTCCAGAAACTTTATGCAGTCATCCTCAAATGTAAATCGTAAATTTCCCCCAATGGGGATAAAAAAAAATATATTCTATTCTATTCTATTCTATTCTATTCTATTCTATCCTAAATGTATTCATACCCTTCCATTAAAGAAAAGGAAAAATTCACAATAGTCACTCAAATAACTCGAAACTGAAAAAACTAACAATAAATAAAAATGTGCAAAATTATAATTTAGTGAAATAAGACAATACTTTTGAATTTTAGTTGAAAAGAATAATTTAAAAAAATAAATAAATAAAAATGATCCCAGCCAAATTAGAGCACTTTGCAGATGAGCAGGGGGCCAAAATCTAAATACCTGTCAACAGATGCAGAAGTCTGATTGAGAGTTACAGAAAACACTTGATGCAGTGATTGGCTCAAAGGGTAGTTCAACAAAATATTAGTTACCGGGTCCCATCATGCTTGTTTGGTTGTTTTGTTTTTTGTTTCTGTTGAACCACAATTCAAAGGCAATGTCATGATTTTCAGTACATTTTTATTTTTTATTACTTTTGTCAGTTTTAACTTATTTCAGTACAGCTGTTTTATTGTCGACTTCTTTAATGGGAGGGTATGAATAAATCTGAGGATGACTGTGTGCAGTAAAAATGAGCTAACAGTTGGTAAAAACATGACAGGAGCAGAAACAAAATGCCTACAAACTGCCTAGGGTTCATAGAGTTAATGTAAATGATCTTATAGCATCTCAAGAGGTCCTATTAAAACTGTATATGTGGAGTCTGTGCAGAACAACACTCACCATTACAATACTGTCGGCTGCTCGTCTGTACAGCTCAGGAAAACGATGCCCATTTCTGATGACTCTGGAGAAGCTCCAGGCTTCACTTACACTCACTCACACTAGCTGCCACTCCAGGTAACTGCTGCTGGAGCCCAGGAAAACATCCATCCAGAATAAATGCAGCACACGTCTGCTGGGGGGGGAGGAGGGGGAAAAAAATGGCAAAACTTTTTGTAAATGTGGTGAAATTTGTCAGTCCCTGCAGGATGTCACAGGATTTATTCACTGATTTATTGACAAACTGGAGGAAAAGAACAGAATAACAGAAAGAGATGGTAAGTTTGAGAGCATTTACAGTGTGAGCTGCTGCATAAATATTCCCACACCTCCACCGGTGCATAAATTACCAGCTGCAGCCGACACATGTACCGTCAGTACATTAGCTGTTAAAAATAAACACAAACTGCATGAATGCTAAAGCGGTCAAATTTGCGTGAGTAATGCAGAAGCTCGCCGAAGAAAACTCATCATATCAAACATCCGGCAATGAATGTATAGAGTAGTTTTAGTGTTTCCAGGTAGCAGCTTTAAATGCAAATGCAAACACAATTTAACAATAACTTAAATATGAAGATTAAGAGTGTTAAATTATGAAGTCACAAGTAGTCAATGTCATTGATTATAACGGGTTTCAATGGTTGAACGGTTTAAATTACAGAGAATAACTAGAAAATGTGAATTGTTTAAAGGAAAACAAAAAACAGACCAAAAATGTAAATAATGTACTCATCAAAAACTGTATTTTTATAAATACTAAATTTTTCTTTTACAACCTTTGACCATAAAATGACACTTTTTTGGTGTATATAAAGAAGCCAAAAAAATCTGTATTTTTTCATTATTTAAAAGAAAAACATATGTCATGGTTTGAAAAATGGTAGATATTTTTTTTAAACGATTATTTTACAATTTTTTTCTGTTTTGGTAAATTACAAATAACTAGTAAAATGACAGAAAAACAACTGTCCACATGTTGGCTGCAATAATAATAATAATAATAATAATAATAATAATAGTAATAATAATAATAGTCATAACAATAATAATCATAATAATAATGAGAATAAAATTAAACATGTACATGATATCCACATCAGAAATCTGTATTTTTACAAATAATAATTTATTATATTTGTTTATGTCTAACTGTACAATTACAGTTTTATTTTATTTAAATCTGCTGGGGCAAAAAAGGTAATTTTTCTGATATTTGCTTTTTTTCCGTTTTTTTGTTTGTTTGTTTTGGTTTTTCAATAGTTTTCCAACATGATTCCACCATTTTTTAATGTGTCTTTTTGTGGCACCTTTGCTGCCAGTTTGTTGCTGTTTCTTTACAGGATTTTCTATTTTATTTTATTTAAATTATTACAGCGTACGTTTGGGGTTAGTGTTGCCTGAGAAGACAAGTTCAAGGAAAAAAAAAACATTCTTCCATGATCGGATATTTGTCGAGATTTTGGCACGTAAATGATGTATTCTTTTAAAATGTAGAAATCTGCGGTGAATAACAGGAATCCTTCCAATTTTTATCTTTTCTTGCGAAAAAATCGCTGGGATTTGAAAAGATCTCTTAACTGCTGTGAGCATTGGCTGAGTTTGTGTTTATATATGATTTCCTGTGACTGTTTAATGCTTATTGTTATGACAACTATGAGAATTTTAGGGTGATGGCCATTTAGAAAAATCAAACCAAGTGCTTGGGACACATACCACATGGATATTTATGCCCCGAGCAGTGAATTTCAGGTTTGAATCCCAGCTAATCGGACTATTCGCTGTCACTTCTCTAACCTATGTTCCTATATCTCGTGTCTCTCTCCGCCATCCCAACCGATAAGTGGGCCAAAACAAACATTAGAACGAAAAGCGCCGTGGCTAAAGGGGAAAATACCGAGGCTTCATGTTTTATTACGCTTCTGTGATCACAAAGAACCACTGAGCTTAAATGTTTTGTTGCCTTTCTGATCCTAATAAATGGTAATGGACAGGGTGACTGGGACGTTTACCCTGGAATCGGCCTTCCCACAATTAGGAGCTCGATAATTATCCACATAAACACCAGACAAGACCGCTCATGTTGCCGCTGCTGTCTTGTTGCTTGCGGTGGGGAGACATTCGGTTGCCGCTGTCTAACTCGGTCTCCAATAGTGTCAATTTATTTCTCGGGGCCCAGTCTATATGACTGCCGGTTGTGCCGCTGCCAGCTCTGCGGTGCTGACTTCAGCAGAGAGACGAGCTAACTAAGCCCAGAGTTGGGTGTGATTTCTTTCTTTCTTTCTTTCCTTTCTTGTATGTGTTTGCTTGGTTTTCCACCAAAGTCCAAATGAAATGATTAATGGCTGTGAAAGGCCCAGCGTAGGGCCGCGGCTTGTTTCACAGCCCACAGGCTTCTGAGTCTGATTAACTTGTTTACGCAGACAGAACAGGAATTGGGTGTAGGCAGATGGAGAGACGTGGAGGGAAAAGATGGACAGAAAGTGTCTTTATTAGCGCCGATTCCAATCTTACGTAATATTTTCAGGGGGGAAAAAGCAGGAAAGCCACGTTTGGCAGCTTCATGGAAGGAACCTTGAGGACTGATGCTACGTGATTCCCATGACAAATCTGCAAAAAAATATTTAGCTGCAGCCAAATGCATGTGCACAATTAAGCCCTAATGATGCTAAGTAACTTGTATATCATTCCTGAGCGAGGCCAAGGCTCCGTTATACAAAGCATTGTCTTGTGGTTTGAGATAAACCAAAGCCGCAGCACGGCCCACAACAAAAACAGGCTTCATTCTTCCATAATGCAGCTCTTCTTCTTTAATTTTCCAAACCAAATCTATTAAAACGGCACCAGCAAGTGGACAGCATTTCTTTTACAGTGATGGGGAAACACCCGTTACAGAAATATCTGCAGTGATTTTTTTTAAACAACTTCTAAAACAGCTTCAAACTATTTAAACAGATCTTTTATTGACATGTTTTAAAGCGTGTTTCCCCCTTCTTTTTTTTTATTGCACTCAATATAACTCCTTGGAGATTTATCGCAATGCCCTTGAGCGTGCCCTCGTGCAGATAAGAATTCTTCACTGGCATAAGGGAGATAAGAAATACCTCAGGGCACCTGCTCTCAGGGGGGGAGAAAAAAAACTCTCTTGTATTTCTGAATAGCCTTTCGTACCTGTTAACATTACACTCCCTCCTCCTCCTCCTCCTCCTCCTCCTCCTCACCCACAATTAGCTCACCTTTCAGTATAAAAGTCCTTCTTGGCCTGCTGGCCCAGGCAGCAGATGTTACGTTGGCCTGTTCACGCAGACATGCTTGATCCAAGATGATTGGCCATAATTATAGGCTGTAAGCTGATAGTGGGGGGAATAGGGAGCCTATTGAGATGTCAGTCCTCCCAGTGTTTATGAACGCATTCAGCCTCTGTCACGGGTACGGCCTCGGCAGCATGTGGGTTGACGCGGCGAGGGTAGGTAGCCGTGATTTTTAATGGGAACACCTGGAGGAGTGCGGCGGGTTAAACAGTGGAAGGTTTGTGAGTGTGTCGGATGGGGACGGCGCTGCAGCTGGTGTCTGCGAGGAAACCTGGTTTGTACATTTCCGAATTTGCCGTCGAAATACAAATAAGCGCACACATGTTTATGCACTCACTTCAACCAAAAAAAATAACTTGACACTTTTTTGGGGAAATTCGCATTTTGTCGCTGAGAATTCGATGAGAACGTTGATAGCTGATCTGCTATGCGTCCATTATGTGCCTGTGAGCATCACAAAGCTCACTAATGAACACATATGTTGCTTGTATGATACATGAACCCCCATAAACCCATAACTTTCTCTTTTTCTTTTTTGTTTTACACTTAATGAGTTTAGAAGAGCTAGCACAGGGATTTTTTTTCTTTCAGTGAAACTGTTTCCTGCTGCATCCATCTCCGGTTTGTACTTTAAACAGAAAGAAATGAGGCTGATATCACTTTTCCAATACACTGAAATGTGTCATAGCTACTTCCACCCACAGCACAAAACGTATTAAAGTGGCAGAAAAGGCTGTGAAATTGTGAGATGCCTGCGTTTTCCTTGTTTGTTTCGGGGTTTTCTGGTGAACTCCACATCATGTGACTTGCAAATTTTAGATCACATGACTCGTGACTTTCTTTTGGTTTGCACATAAAACCAGAACACAGGATTTCAACCCAAAAAAACTGGAATTCAACATCATTTTTACACTTTAAGGATGAAAAAGTGACCGTCCTACTTCTTCTCAGTGGACTATTGCTGCACTATAGGGTGCAAAATTAAATTTCCTTAAATGCAACATCTTTTCTCATTGCCCCTTGTAATAATTAGGGATTTTTATGCTTTAAAATCAGAGTGCTGACCACTAATCTTGAATTCCATTATTAATAAGTGGAAAAGACGTTATTTTTTTCATCTTTACTGACAACTTGCCCTGTCTGTGAGTTTGTGTTTTCTTTATTTTCGAACACGACACGTTTTCTCAGTTGCTGTTTTCAGGTGTTTTCAGTCACTATTTGCTTTAGTGACTATTTGCTATTATCCATTATCTACACACCGCTTAATCCTCACTAGGGTCGCGGGGGGCTGGAGTCTATCCCAGCTGACTCAGGGCGAAGGCAGGGGACACCCTGGACAGGTCACCAGTCTATCACAGGGCTACACTTAGAGACAGACAACCAAGCACACTCACATTCACACCTACGGATAATTTAGAATCACCAATTAACCTCAACATGTTTTTGGACTGTGTGGGAGGAAGTCGGAGAACCCGGAGAGAACATGCAAACTCCACGCAGAAAGATTCCGGTGCCCCCACCGGGACGCGAACCGGCGACCTTCTTGCTGCGAGGCAACAGTGCTACCAACTGCGTCACCTTGCAGCCCTACAAAAAACCAAAACACAGGATTTCAACCCAAAAAAACTGGAATTCGACATCATTTTCGCACTTTAAGGATGAAAAAGTGACTGTCCTCCTTCTTCTCAGTGGACTATTGCTGCACTATAGGGTGCAAATTAAATTTCCTTCAATGCAACACCTTTTCTCATTGCCCCTTACGCTCTGTTAAGTCAATACGCATTGTGTAATAATTAGGGACTTTAAAATCAGAGTGCTGACCACTAATCATGAATTCCATTATTAATAAATGGAAAGCCATTATTTTTTTCATCTTTACTGACAACTTGCCCTGTCTGTGAGTTTGTGTTTTCTTTATTTTCGAACACGTTTTCTCTTCATTATTTTTGCACTTTGTTGCATCTCAGTTGCTGTCTTCAGGTGTTTTCAGTCACTGTTTGCTTCAGTTTGCACGACAACTTTTCCAAGAGTAGAAAAATCCCTCATTCAAAAGCTAAAGGCGTGACACATTTCATAATTTAATTTTAGTGAAAATAATCCATTTTGAGCTTTGGACCCGTGTAGCTTTTAATTATGTTGGTGTGAGATTGAGTTGAGTTTTATCATCTAACTCTCAGCAAAAAAAAAAGGAGAAAAAAAGCCCCAAAATGTCAAATTATTCTTTTACCTTGTCTATCGATCCCTGCTGTGAAGGTGTAAAATGTTTCTTAAACTGTAAGCTGGTTTCCCATCTGGTGTGTCACCACATGACCAGAGATGTAATTTATTTTAATGAGTTTTGGTCCCTGTAGAAGAAGAAAAGATTTTTTGAAACCTGCTGCAGGGAACCATGGAGTATTTGCAATCAGCTCACTGAATGAATCACTGGCTTGTTGCACTGTCTCCTCAGACTCCCCAACAAAACAATTTTAAGCAAATGACTTCAGCGACTTTGTCAGTGAGGAAGAAAGAACGGAAACTGGGGAGTACAAGGAGGACGGAGCAGCGTAGGAGAGAAAGAAGAGGAGAAAATCAGAGAGGGCTGTCTGTATGTTGGGAGGCACCTAATTGTCTACTGCAGCATGTAATGACAAGCTTACTTCACATCAATCTTTCATTATTAGGAGCTATTTCTGTCTTGATGCGGAAGGCAAACAGATTCATCCTGGACATGTCGCTGAATTAAGAGGGGAGACGCTGATCGGAAGAGGGAAAAAAAACAAGGGCTAGCAGTGGAATAATGTGAAGTGGTGGGACGAAATTGAAGAGAACAATCTAATTTTTGAGGTTGCTGGTGGGCGATTTAAAAAAAAATGTAAAAGAGATCAGCAGAGAAAAGTTCATACAGTTTCTGCTGGAGCTACTTGGTTAAGTTTAGGAAAAGGAAATATCATTTGAGAGGAGTTTTTAGTGAAAATAACAAAGTGTAGCAGTGGATTCATGTCAACTGCGAGGCCTGAATTACAGAAAAAATGTCTGTTTTGTGTAAGGATGCATGTAGATCTTCACCAAAAGAGTAAAATATCAACACTGGAAAGTTAATAAAGTTTTTGCTGGGGATAATATGTCATGCTGCTTGGTTAAGTTTAGGAAAAGTTAAAAATCACACATGCAAAAATATAATGTAACAGCTGTTTGTAGTGAAAATAACACTAACAAACTGTAATAGTGGATTCATGTGAACCAAGGTGCTTAAATTGTGGTTAAAAAAAATCTCCTTTTCGTGCAAGGTTGCATGTAGATGTTTAAAAAATAAATAAAATATCAACAATGGAAATTTAATACAGTTCCTGCTGGGGCTAATATGTTACATAACTTTGTTAAGTTTAGGAAAAGTTAAAAATCACCCCATGCAAAAACTAACCAGAAAGCTCAATTTTTCTCAAGAATCTCTTATTTTACATACTTTTTAAGTCAAGATAACACTGACAAGGTGTAGTAAGGGTAAAAGTGGATTAATGTGAACTGATGGAGGTTAACTGGCAGAAGAAATCTCACTTTTGAGGCGAGTTGCTGATAGATCTTTTTTTTAAAAATGATAAAGATATCAGCCGTAGAAAGTTAATACATCTTCTGCTGAAGCTTATGAGTTACTTGAGACAGTATAATCTAATAAAATGTCAAATAAAATGTCAAATAAGTCATGCTGTAGGTAGTGTTGGAGACATTCAAACATCATGCAAAACATATTTTGATCTGATCAAACTCTGAGCTGTGAAACTAGAAGGCCTAGCTTTTTGTTTTATTAGGTTTTTTTAAGAACTGTACTACATGAATAATAGGCGGGCTAATTTCCTTTATTTTAATTGTCAGCTTTAATTCACATTATCAAGTCATCTTGTAATGTGTTTCAGCTGTGCTCCTGGTGGCCTGTTAGCTTTGAGAACGTCGCCCCCTATCTTCAAAAACTATACAGCAACTCCTCTGTGTGTGTGCCTGAGCCTCAGAGGGAAATCTGCTGCTACAGAACAAATGTGACAGATGACAGAGGAGAGAGGTAGGTGGTGGTGGGGGGGGGAGCTTAAGTGAAACTTTTAATTAAAACCCATTGCTTCATTTTGTATGTATTGCATATTGCACCGGCCCATTCGTCAGCTATTAGCGTGAATCAGTGAAACATTGAAATTGCCGTGAACGGTTGAGAACGAGCGAGCCGGGCGCCGAGCCAAGGCAGGTCGGACGTGGAGATGAAGAGGAGAGAGGATCAAGAGTGGGTAAATACAGAAGGAGAGGGAGAGACGTCTGTGTGGATTTGACTCATCTCCATCCTCCTAATAACCCCACTGGATAAAATATGCTTTGAGTGGAGATGATTACCTCTTTATCACTGTTCTCTATATTTATCCCCCCCCACTCTCTTCCTCTCTGCAGCTTGTAGCTCCCCTCTCTCTCTCTCTCTCTCATCCTCTCTGGAAAATATAAGCCTCAGTCTCAGTGATGCTGTTCACTTCTCCTCAAAAGTCCTGAAGAGATTAGCACTTTGAACTCGCTTGGCTTCATTTAAACTTCTTTTTTTTTTTAAAGGTAAAGTACATCAGATGACACTAAAGTTTGCTTCGAGGAGCAAGAAAACTTGTGTATTAAGCCACTGAAGAAACTTGCGATCATCCTGCGCGTGATGCTGCTGAATCCAGGCCTGGAGCGTAAACCTGCTCAACAGGATGTTTCTGTGGTTTTACTCCGCTCGTCTAGACGGTGACGCTAAATCTTTATCGGCTGGAGTATCTGTGCTCCTCGGTGGGACAGATGCCAGACACCAAGGAGGAAAAAAAAAAGAAAAAAATCAACAATAACACGAGGGTACCTGCACACTGAGCTGGAAACCTTCCTTGATAATACTGTTTTCCTATTATTTAACTCCACATAAAACCCCAACTGGTTGTTTTTTACACGTTTCATGTGTAAAAACTTAAAGTCCTCCTCCAGTGAAAATCATTTTTGTTACATGTCCATATGGTTTTCTTTTATATGCTGGACTCATGAGCTACATAAACACTTTAAAAATGCAACGCAACACGTCTCTAAACCACAGATTTAGACTTTTCAAAAATATCAAACCGAAGGAGCCAAATCTCAACTTGGGGTTTTCTTTATTGCAATTCTACAGAATCTGTTTGAACATGAATTGCTCCAATATTACAACTGAGTGCTGTGTAGTGTGAAGTACTTCTGCAGCGTATGAGCGGAGTCGTAGGGGAGCTGGTGTGCTCGAGCTGTAGCAGTAAAGGGAGGTGGGGACACAACAGAGCTGCGTGTTCTAAAGAAATCAGTGTACATATACACATCTATGCCATTTTAAGGCAGGAAGAAATCATTTTTACAATTCAAAATATGTGACTTTGATGCAGACAGATGAGTTTTTAATCAAAGAGCGGAGATTAACTGTAAACTAACAACCTGCAAAAGGGTAAATGAGTGAACTTTAGAGGCTCTAGCTGGTATATTTTTGAACTTTGGAGAGTGCCAGGCTAGTCGCTTCCCTCATAGCTTCCAGAGGGGTTCATTTCTTTAAGAATGTAATTAAGCGTGTTTAACTTGGGGTCATTTATGAACCAGAAATTGGCCCATTAGCACAGAAAGGCTAATGAAATGTATATTTAACATTATAGGCTTTGATTTTATTTTTAAATTTTCACATCTAATCACTGCGCTTTATGCAGTGAGCACTAACAAACCGAGCAAGATTTACTGTTGCAGAAACCTTGAGGCACAAGCTTAATGCCCGAAGGGAGGATGAAAATAGCTCAATTCTTTTTGCATAAAAACAGATTGAAAGCCAAAATTATTTACATTTTATAATATCTGTTAAAGAAGCAGTGTAAGGTCTGATGAGCGCAAATAGATCCAATAAGAGAACAGTATTCTTCGATTAAAATATATTGCGGTTATTGATCCGTTTGGTGGCTTGAGGGGTTAACAAAATGTCAGACTCTCACTTTAACAAATCACAGATTGTCACAAACTTTACCAGCCACATGATAGAATGAGGTGAGTCGTTCATGTCAACATGGTTGTAACAGCAGCAGGACACGGCGTTCAGCAGCAGTTAAAGCCCAAAAGTTGGACAGATGGCTTTAGAAGAGGATACGGATAGAGGTCTATCTAACGCTCACCCATCGTAAATTGTGCAGCCTTTACATCTTAGACAACTCTGCACTTGCAATTAGAATATAAAGGAGCACGTTCCAGGATGTGGTGATGCCACACTCCCTGGTTTCCCTGAAATAAACCTATTTACCCTTTACCTTGTTCTCGGTTCACTTTGGGTGCCGCACACACAAGTTTTTTTAACAAGTGGGTCACAAAAACTAGAGGAAACAGTGTTTTGCCTGGAAGTGGCATCAGGAGTTTTTTTCTCCCCTCAACGACACACTTGGTTGTAACTGGATGTCACTGAAGCCCCAGAGGTCCATATCTCCCAGGTATCAATCTGTGCAGTCATTGCGGTCTAAACAACAACCCGCAACACCCACTTCTGCGCAAGCACGCAACCCCAGGAAAAGCCCGTGTTGTGTTTTTGCACTACTGTAAAGCCGCTCTGTGATGGAGGCAGTGCCACGGTGGCCTGAGATCCCCATTGTATGTGCAGGATGGCTGGGCAGAGACTGTTTTCCCAGCTGTCTCAGGCACGCCAGGCATGAGAGAACGAGGGAGGAGTGACGGATCCGTATCCCTGAGGATTAGCATGCAGAAGACATCCTGGTGTTGAGCAGGAGCGGATTTAAAAGCACTTTGCTGATAATAATGCAACTCTTAAGTTGGCAGAGCAGGGGAGGAGGACGAGACTCTTGAGGGGAAAGAAGAAGAAGAAGAAAAAAAAAAAGCGCACTGCCGGAGAAAAGAAAACACAACCTCATCCCTGCACTCTTTGAACTAGGAACCACCTGCTCTCTCTTAAAACAACTTGTCTGGCTTTTTATTATTTTGCTGCGAACATATGCTCACATGGAGAAATGTTTCATGTGTTGCTCAAAGGAATTTAGTGGATTTTTTTTTTCCCTTCTCTTTCGGTTGAAGCTTCACTTTGAAGGCTCCGGTTTTGCTGATGTTCTGACATGTGAAATGTGCCGTCATAGTTTCTTAATTTAACTTGGTGAAGCATGTGAAGAGAAATCTTGTAGTAATGGCTATTATTAAAGAGAGAATACTTAGAGGGGATTCGCTTAGGCATGAAAATTAATATGTAAATGCACTCTTTGTCTTGCTGTTTCTCTTCAGGTAGAGTTTGCAAATCCAAGGAATTGCTCAAGCAGTATTTTGGTGCCAAAAAAAAAAGAAGTATCAGGATTATGGTTATAAGCTGTTCAGATTAAAGCTGCATTAACACTTTTTATGTCACATTTCAAGGACTGTTTCCAGCATTTTTTTTATCCTACAAAGTTGAACATCTCAAACTTTTTGTTTTCAAAGCGCTCCGTTTCGGCGTCTAGACGTCTCAATCAGCGATGCTACGGAGGCTGTCCGTGAGAGATATGTTCATCCATTGCATTCATCTCAGCAGGCATCAAAAGCCCCCGACAGCAGCCTCCGTCACGCCACAGGTGGAGGATACGCTGTGAAATGGCACCATTGTCATCTCTCTGTACCATCTGCCTCACTTTCTCCAGCCTCCCTCTCCTCCTCCTCCTCCTCCTCCTGCCGCGGCCACTTGTTGTCGTCACAGAGCAGCCACAATGGGCTGTCACCTTATAATGAACCCAGAGGGTCCAAGGCACTGATTTAAAGTCCCATTACCGTCACAATGCCAAGGGACTGTAGGAATGATGGCTGAGGTATGGCGGGTTTGCTGGGCTCCCGAGCACAGATGGCGCTTTTTCCACACATTAAATGTTACTGGGTAAATTGCGCTGAGACTGTCGGACAATAAAGGTGAAAGTGTGGCGTCGCAGCAGATTTTGTTGCATTTCTCATTTGTCTCCTTCTGGTCAGTAAACTTTTCCGGGAATCTGTTGATGAGTTTATGAAAAACAGAACAAAAGCTGCAATATTCTGCATCACTGGAGAGGAAAATGAAGAAAGGCATTTAAAATTAATATGTTACTGAGCATCTTTAATTGAGGGGAAAAAAAAAAATGCAGGTATGTTGTTGACACGCACAAAGCCTTTGTAGTGATGAAAAAAGAACATGACTTCTGTTCTGGATGATTGTGTTGACTCTTGTTGCCCAAGCTGCCCCGTGTCTTCACTCTCTCCATGTGAGCTTGTGTTTGAAAAGGCAGCGAGCAGCATGAGGCCGCGGCGGCTGTGTCCGCTCGTGTCACATGGTCCTTTTCATCTCTCCATGCCGCCATTATGGCAGGTCACAGGATGAAGGGCACCACGGTGGCAAAGCATGCTGGGATACATGGGCTTGCGAGTCACTCTCCCACTGGCGCTCCGCGGTCCTTCGAGGGCTTGATGGTGCATGTTGCTAGGGTATGCTGGCAGCTGCTTCAGCTCTGCCTGGTAACCAACCTATGGGGCATTAGTTCTGGTCAGACCCCTGCAGGATGTTATTCAGCACCTGCATTTTAATTCTTCATCTGTATTCAAAGGGGGGATGATTGTGGGTGAAAATATTGCATCATTATAGTTTATTTCAGGAAAAAAAACTAATGAATTAACTTGAAATTTTAAAGTTTTGTTGTGATTTGAGTGTGTGAAGTGGCTATACGTGGTTTGAATTAATCTGAATGACTAAGCTCGATCCTTTCTGTCCATAACGCAGCGCTGAGTGTGCAGGAGGTACCATTAAGTAGTAAGTTGCACTTTACTTTCCAGTACTTCACAAAAAAATAGAAATAATGGTCTTTATAAGGCAGTAAACAAACAGTTATTTCCTAATTAGATGCCATTTACTTAAGTTATGTTGTAATTAGAAGCCTCATATAAAAGCATATTAGATCCAAAATGTACTTGAGACACTGTGTTGCAAATTATCCTCTAAGAAAGTCTAATAAGTGTCTAACAGTGGGAAGTAAAGCTGCAATGACCTGCCAGCTTCCGAAGCCTAATGTTACAGGGGTCAAACGGTATTAACTATAATAGAGTAGAGCGTCGAGGAAGTATTACAAACTCCACAGGACTCCAGACAACATCCAGGCAACGAAGGCCGTGCCAAATAGTGAGCAGATGTGGTTTGACTTTAGTTTACGGTGCTGCAGCAAACAACCCTGTAAGAAAGTGGAACCATGTTTAGTAAAAAGCCAAATAGATGTATTGTCGTCTGAACTCTGAGTTTCCTGTCTGACTGCTATGAAGGTTCATGCCTGATAAAGCCTACTATAGCACTACATTTGTCTACATGTTGTCTAGTTAAATTAATGTGGTTGATAATTATACCTTAGTTTATAGAGTAATGCCTAGCTGGAGCATATCTTGGATCATGAGCATGATTTTATAAAACAGTGTCTGTGTACAAAGATCTCCTATTTGGATTCTAATCAAAGTGTAATTTCATATAATAGCATCTAAAATCAGTGCATTTAGGATCTAATATGGCATCGTATGTAATTTGTAATTAAAGTATTAATTATTAATGTTTCATTAAAGTCTAAATAAAATGCATGTTTCAAGTTTTGGTCTAATTTGACTTAAAGCACAGCTTGCCACATCTTTGCATTCTCAATTATGTTTGGAAGCAAATCTCCCAAATTTTGCTTCCTTGTTTCAGAAATGTGTATCAAATCAACATATTCTTGCCATTTAGGTTATTGCTTTAGTATATTTTTCGTTCGATAAAGGGGAATCACCCAGGTATCCCAGAAAATAGGATAGAAGCTTGAAACAAAGTCGGATTTTTAACTAGCATGTCCCAAATCCAATGTTAAGACTGGGATCAGGACTGTTTGTTAGAATTTTAAAGTAACCGGCATCTTCACAATCATATATCCAGGATTTTGTTTACATCTGTTGTCACACACCAATGTCGAAAAGACACAAAATGGCCTTTTTAAGTTCTGATGAGATGTAGGATTAACGTCCTGTTTTGAACAAGCTTAATTTAACGCTTGTTTCCTGGCCTGAAGTCAGTAATCCTCTCATAGGTCTCTGTCCCAGTGCTCCTTTATTAGCTAAAATGCTCTCAGCTTGGAGGTGTGCGCCTCCTCTTGTCTGTTG
>NW_007578763.1:202675-264671 GCF_000690725.1 Stegastes partitus
AAATCGAAACAATCATTTTTGGTGCTTTAACCAAGCAGCTAGTGAAAACCACACCTAAGTCCAGCCTTATGCTTCCACCTTCCTAAATTTGTGGCTTTTCATACTTGCAATGTTTCCTATAAAGTCTTACCTTTTCACAGAGAAAGTGCATTTCTTTCTAAACCTAACTGAGAATGCAGTTTACTTGTACAGGATCATAATTTACGTAAGGCAGAGTTGCCATGTGCTCAACTCCTAATATCTGCATAACAGTGACGGATAGAAATGTGTGCAAAAGTGAGAAGAATTTCGCATTTCAGTTTGAGTAAATCTCGGGGATTTCAGCCCCCTCTGTGATGGACGTGCTACGTGTGGACTTTCAAATAAAAACAGCCAAGGATTACAGATGCTGAGCTTGTCACATCACTCACTCTCCAGCATGAAGAAACATTTGGATCAAACACAATCTCATGTCTCACTCCTGCTCAGCTTTCCCAAGAAATCGCTGAAACGACTCCCGCGAATGGCGTGGGAATGATGGGAAGGCGTTGGGTTACACACCGAGAGACGTCTGTTTGAGGCAGAGTGTCAGTGCTGATTTGTTCATGAGGTTGATGGTTTACATTGAACAGGTTGATTAGTATATCTAATCGTCAAGGCTGCCAGTGTTTTGTTTCCTTTACCTTTCTGGTTTGATGAATTTTTTTGTATTTTTTATTGCCTGTTCTGGAAAAATTAGCCACGTCTTCTACTTATGATTCATGCTAACCTGTCAACTTTTCACCACTCAGTCCAACAGTGTTCCCGCTTTGTTCGGAGCCTCGTCTTAATCCATCGTAGCAAAGACATGCCAATCCACAGTGCAGCTATTAAACAGACATAACTCAGTCACTTCGCCCTGTCGGAGAGAAAAGCAGATGCAGATGGAATGAAATGAGACGGCAAATAAACACGACTTGTTTTTGACAAAAAAAAGAAAAAAAAGAATCATAACTCCCCCATCTTTCTGAAGATCTGAGCCAGGAGATCAAACCAAATTATCAAGTTAAGGCCGCTTTTGGCTGCTGGCCTGACCTTTATGGAGACAAAGTGATAATCTCTGGACAGCAGTACGTGCTGAGTTCACACTGTGAATGAAGCTTTGAAAAAAAGAATGGCGCATCCTTTCCTACGCTAGCCAGCTCATCAGGCATGCGGTCCCAGCTGGCGTGGAGGCAATATGAAACACATAAACCCTTCTGATATTAATGACTCTGTCGAGCTGAAAGCCTCTGATGCTATTCGGAGATAGGCGCTAAATGTCCCTGAGTACTGGGAACACAACATTATATGCATTCATATAAATATCCTCTCATCTCGGCACAAGACTGTCTGTCCTTGAGTTCCCATGAAAATAATAAGAGGTGGGCCTCCTGTAACTCAATACCCAGATATTGCCTGCAGTGGTGGCGCCGAGAGATGAAATGAAATCAGAACAAGGTGATGACAATGATGCCACTTGTGGTCGAGTTGGAGACTTAAGGATTCATTCCCCTCGTATTTCAACTTTTCCCTCCCCCCCCGTGGTCTCCACCGTCCCTCTTTAGCCTCCCCCCGTGTACTCCGTGACATTATAATGCTGGCAATAACAACAATCAAAAACCAAGTTGTATATCTCCTCAAATAAAGTAATCATAGCAAGAACCTGAACTTAGATTAAAGGATTAGATCTCTACTGTTTATTGAGGGGTATGTGCAAAACTACTTCCTGCTTAAGATCACGTACCAGAGAACCAGTGGAAACTAGTGGTCATATGTTTTTGACTGAGATTTTTCCCCGTGGATTAGCTGGCTGCCTACAGTACCTTTATATTTGGTGTTAAATACACATAAGTGGGATCAATGTTCTCATCTAAGATAACCTTTTTGCATCCCAATGTTCAGCATTCAAGTACATTTTGCCAACTTCCTCTGAAAGCTACAGATTCTCACACTGTGTCTCAGATTCGCCTTGAAAAACATGCTTTAAAGATTATTAAATCTCAAACTGCACACTTCTACAAGTAAAATCTGAAGCACGCAGCTCGAAGTGAGTTTTCACGAACACATCCTAAAGACAATACTGCATTTCATTGCAGCCGTGACTGAAAAGTCTCTACTTTTAAGCTCGACTCGGGAACAAAGACAGTACCTATGCTTCACACTAGATTTATTTCTCCAAAGGATGGAATTCCGAGGAATTAAACAGCTTCTGGACCGGTGCCATGTGGATAAACCGCGGTGGAAGACGTGGCCAGGCATCCCCAGCAGCCCCGGCCCCCTAATCAGTTCTAGAGACAGGCCAAGAGGCTGTCATCTCTGGGGGGTCCCAAACGTCCTTTAACGCCCAGATCTGTCACACACCTGCCACTGTCTTTTATAGGGGCAGAGAAGCGGCTCGAACTCTGGATCTGCGCCGATGAGACCAGTTATCAGCCCCTCCTGCAGCACTTCAATAACAACGTCAGTGTCGGGTTCCCCTTCAGCAGCGCACTGCACATGGATGGGGGGCAATCAAAGGCCACTCTTCAGCATTAGGGGAAGATTGGCCTGCGTTTAACCCTCGCCTGTCCTTCTCTTAAGAGCCTGGAAACTCGCAGCGAGCCAAGTGTCCGGTTTCTCTGCTAGTTTAGCCTCTGAACTGTGAGGACGGATGGAAGGGGAGCTTACGGAGACCTCCAGGGACGGGCAGCACCGGAGCTGGATGGACCCAAGAGATCCGTCATTTCATTACATGCCTGTTAGGAGTCGCTCTTTGTTGTCTCGCCGTCCCTGTTGTTTCCTGTGTGGGAATTCCCCCTCAAATGGCAAAAGAACTGCACCAAGCGATTACTTATTTGAGGAGACAGCACCTTCATGTCCACTCCCACGTGTATTCTCGTGTTTGGGTGTTAGATATGTGTACAAATTTCTATCTTTGTTGACTTTCTTTGTGAATATTTTTTGATAACTTTAATGACAAAATCAAGTCCTGTAATTCACTCAGATAGATTGCACTGTATCTTGTACTTGTTTAGGGCACACAGCTCAGTATATGTACATCAACTGCAAAGCAAATTTAAGGATTTTGATTTTAGTTATGACGTATACAGAATTAAATTGGCTGAGGTTAGCAGTGGGGTGGTTCCTGCTTTTTCCACACTCTCATTTGTCGTCAACCTTATTTCCATCACCAACAGGCAAATTTATTTTTAAATGAAAATCAAACTTTGCAATACCTGCCCAGCACATAATGTCAAAAAGGAGTCCAAACTTTGTCTTATGAGTTGAGGAAAGTGAATATTAGCCTCCAAATGAATGTTACTCTACGTCTGCCTGATGTGTAGGTGGTCAAAACTGGTTGAGGTTTGGTGTTTGCCCAACAGTAAGGTTTTGTTAGAAGGGAAAAAACTGAGTAATTTACATTTCTGGCTATAAATTGTGCAATATAACGTCTTTATTTTTAATGGAATTAGTTTTAAATACAGAAAATAAATGAGAATGGAAGCTCTTTATTAAGGATCCGGCAACATTATTTTAATAAAAGTGTGTTATGCTGGATAATCCATGGAAACACTATGTTTGTGGGATTTTAGAGATTTTTTTGGGACTATTTTTTAAAATGAAGAAGTAACTCTCAAGAAAACAGCTGACGGGTTTGTCAATGGATTGGCACTGCACAATGTAATTTTTCATTGTATCAGGCTACTTGCAGAAAAGAAAATCAAAACCATACCTGTATACCTGCCAGTGCCTGTACATAAATGCTTTTATTCCGGAGCATCGTATCTGAGCAGCAGAGTGCATCGTCCCTGAATAGACTCTGTGGTGCAGAATTCGCTCCCAAGAGGTCAGATTGGGTAGAATGTCATGGAAATCATTATCACCTCCTGTTGCCCAGAGTGCGGTGCCATGGTCGATCATCAGCACTCGCCGCTGCCAAGACATCTTGTTGCCCACCAAGCACAACATTCTTCAGCGGTTTCGAAGCCCCCACCGTTCCACATTGTTGGGTGGCTGCGTAGCTTTTCTTTCCAAATCTCACTCATGTACCTGTTTTCTCAGCAAAATGAGAGATGAGAGGAGGAATTACCGCAGAATTATTTTGGGATGTTGTACCCGTTCGGAAATCTTCATGCCTGACATTTAAAGACGTGAACCGGTGTTAAATTGTGGGCGACAGACATCAACAAAACGGTAAAAAACCCAGGGCTGGTTGCCGTATTTGAATTGGATTGTTGTGCCCTTCGCGAGACCAAGACCTTTAAGCGGCACCGACAAAATTCCACCTCTGGTCGGCCGCAGATGGCATAGCAATCCACCCAGGCAATGAATAAAAGAGTAGGTGTTGAGCCTTAATATCCCACGTCTAGGACTATTGCCATTTTTGAGGTGACAGTGAGAAGCCAAGTCAAACAGCAAAACTACACTCAGCATTTGCCACAATGAAATAGTCGCTACAGAAAAAAGTCAAACAAGGCCGTCTCTTCTGCTCGGCAACAAATTATTACAAGGCTTTGGTTTAATAATCAGATTACTTCATTTATATTCACTGTAACACGGTGACAAAACAAATAACAGCTGCCTTCAGTTACATTAATCAGCACAAGCAGCTAATTGAAAAGAAATTGATGCTCTCTTTGGGTTGCGTTCAATGACTTCTGTACAATCAGATAATTCATCTGTTCTCTCTGAGCCTCTAATCCACTTGGCTTTGGTCTGCTGACCGAACCGCAGCCAGATTTAATTCATGTTATTCCACCATTTTTCTCTGCTGAAAGCACAATTACAAAAATATTTATTGCCAACAGTTGCTTTCATTTGGCCTGATGCTCGAGCTTGGCTGAATTTATCCCCTTTATAGCAAAAGCAGACAATGTATACGTGTGTATTTTCACTCAGAATCAATGACATTGTGTACATGTGATGGTACTTTTGTTAATTTTATTCGCACACAGACCTACGAGCCCCATGGGCTTCTTTTCAAAGTGTGCTCTCACCATCATACAGTAGCTGCACAGGGAGCAGAGCTATAATTCATAACTCATTTACAGCCTGTCTCATAAGATCAGGATGACTCAAAATTTATGTTGAGCCATTATTCTTATTAGGCTTGTAAAAGAAGGCATTAGCCCACACCAGGCATTAGTAAAATTCACTTCACCTAACAAGGGGCAGGATGGGGTGAGAGAACAGTTCTGCTCAATCAGAGCTCTACAAGGTGATGGCAGGATGCCCAACTTCATAACTAGCATGAAAAGGGCTAAATTGCTAAATATGACTAATTGTGGCTGCCTGGAATTATGAGCAGGAGATAAGGAGCAGGAGTCAAGGGTGGAATTTCATAGGGATAAGCGTCTCTGTATTGAGATCTGTTGTTTTCGTTGGACACCTGTTGCGTGCGAGGTAAGACAAGCAGCGACTCATCACTGCACGTCGAATTAGATGCAAGCCTCTGATTTAATGATGCAAGACAAAATTAAGTAAACAAACCAAGAGAGCCCCGATCCTCCCAATTCTGCATGGCAGCTTTAAGAAATCCATCTGTGCCAGTGTTGTCAAATCCCACACGGAGGAGCAAAGAGCGTAGACTTTGATTTTTGTATAATGGGACACAGTTCTCACATGACCAGATAAGTTTGCAGCCTCTGTCAGACAGCTGGGCCGAGCTCGGGCACATCCAGGGGAGGGAACAGGTGGGAGGAGGATCAGTCATTGGGAGAGGTTTGGATCCAGTAGCTACTGTATCTGTGGTCTGTTCTCATGAGCAAAACCGAGGCCACAGCTGAGGAACCAATCATTTGATTTACACTTGGGAAGAAGAGAACTGGTGTGGACTGAAGTAACCCCGGTCAATTTTACAGTTTCACAATTATGGGATTTTTTGAGCGAGGTCCTTTTTTTTTTTTTTACATTGGTGCTCAATATGGCAACAGCTTGTCATTCAGCCACAATCCCTGTTGTCTCCTTCTGGACAGACCTACAGGCCTCCTATGATTTTCAAAAAACAGAATTACCTCAAATATTTAAAGCTTCAGTTGTCAATATTATATGCTAACATTAGACTAAATGGCCATGTGTTATGTGAATGACTCTCTCTGAGATGATCGTTTTGGTTTTTCAGCCCATAAACTCACTGGTCATCAACCTCATTTCTAAATGCAACAGGCAGCATTGTTTTAAAAAAAAACAAAAAAAACATACACTTATAAATGAACTTTAGCCCAGCACATAAGGCCAGAATGACGAGGTCTTACTTAGTTTACTGCCATATTTATAGTTTCACATACAGCAGTTAAAGAGTCAGAAACATGACTCCAAACAAATGTTGCTTTGTGTCTGATTGATATGTAGACAGTGTGTGCTGTGTTCATAGGTTGTTGTGCTGCTCCTAATTGGAGGAAAAAAGGACACCACCCTCTAAGATTCATAACAGATTTTTTTTTTTTTTAACAATTTATACTATTTTACAAATCTCCCTGTCAATAACCAAAAAAAATGACTTTTTTTCTCATTGTTTCATGTTTTCAGGCTATGATTAATATATGAACATCCCCCTCTTCTGAAGCCTTCAGAATATATAGGATTAATACTGGAGAGCTGCTGTAGTGGAGATTTCTGTCTCAGAATACAAGAAAAAAAATAATTTTGAGAGAACAGTCTTGAACAAAAAAAAGACATGTTAAGGAAGAAAAATGAGAATTGACCATTAAAAAAAATACATTTTCACCTGTAGTGTCACTTACTGTGAGAAGACAAAAACAAAAAAGCCCAATCAGCTTATTTCTTAACAAAGACATGGCACAGCAAATCTTTACATCGTCATATTGTCCCTTTCAGGAATCGCAGTTCTTGTCTTTAACTTTTGGTTCGTTTTATGTAGCAATCATAAAATACAGATTTTTACCTACAGAGCTAGTATTGTATGTATAAGCCATGATTCCAGTTAAAACTACTTTTGATATATGACAACAGAAACTGGAAAGAAAGTGTGTCAATAAGAACTACTTGGCTGCATTAAAACACAATAGAATTCATAAAAGAGAGTGGTGAAAGGAATAAATAAAAGTTAGATAAAAGAGACTTGGCTAATAAGGTCACACTTGGCTCATGAACCAAAATGACACACAAATGCTAGAATGACAGAGAACCATGTGTTGGTTTGCTGGTGTGAGCTTCTGATTGACTGTAAATTATTAGAGAAGTAAAAAAAAGATAAGATGGTTTGTACCCGCATGTTTCTATATGGCACAAAAAGACAATGTACATATCCATTCAGTTAATTCACTGACTGCCTTTATAGTCACTAATATCCTCCAGTTGTGGCTAATTGCTTCACAACAGCTACACAATCAAGTCTGATTTTCTTCTATTTTGAGGTGGTGAGACAATAGTCTGTTAATGGACAAAAAAATCAGAATGACAACATCAGGTTGGCAAATACGAGGATTCCCTTTAAAAGCTCCGTGTCCCTTGATAGAACATCCAGGACAAGACCCTGGAGGGAAATGTTAACTGCTGGATATTACACGCGAACAAAAGCAATTAATTAGTATGTTTTGTGTCATACAGCTGTCTAACCTCCAGGCCAGTGTTTTAAATTCAGGATCACTGCAGCTATGGAGTGCATCAGTTCCCCCACAAGTGAATATCGCAGCTTATAGACACTGACAACTATTCTTTCCCCGGGTCCCCAAGGGTGCAAACACTATTAAGGAATATGAATTCCATCCCACTCATGCCATCATCAAATCCACTAAGAATCAAATTAACATCTGTTGTTGTTTTACTTCAATTTGCTCGGGACATAAAAGTGTCGTAAAATTCTGAAGGGCCCGCTTTAGGCATAAAGGATGTAAATATTTTGCCCCCAGGAAAATGCAAAATTAAGGCAGAGCCGGTGCTGGGCTGTGATGTGTTTTCCCACTGACAGTTTCTTATGGTTTTGTGGTTCGACATTAGTCCATCATCTCCAGCGGGCGCAGACACCGGATCTCCTCATTGATCCCACACAAAACGGATGGCATACTCTGACAGCAGGACACAATGCTTCATCCAGCCCAATCCATTAACCCGTATCACAAAGCTCCCACTCTGAAGATGGAATACACTGATGTCCCACTGATAGACAGAAAGACAGCGCAAAGTAAGTGATGGGAGGGTGCGAGGGGGAAACAGGGAACCGAAAACTATATGTGGAAAACAGAGAGATACGGGGGTAAAGAATGAAGCTGCCACAATGGCAAAAAAAAAAAAAAATGACACAAAAAGTTCTCCTTCATCACTTGTTTTATCCAAATGCAGCTGCTTCACCCCCAGCAATGACTAAAAGCTAAAGTTTGAGAATGAAACGAACAAACAGACCACTTGAGTCAGGTGACATCATCAACTTTAGTCACGCAAATATAAATAAATGAATTTACAAGCCTTCCAGGACCTGCTGCTGAGAAGCATCCCCACATGATGATGCTGCCGCCGCCGTGCTTCACAGTGTGGATGGTGTGTTTATAATGTGCATCGTTTGGTGTCCGGCAAACGTGAAGTCTAATCCTACGGCCAAAAAGCTCCATTTTTTGTTTCATCTGACCAAAATGACTGTCTTCCAGTTGACTTCAGAGTCTCTCGCATGCCTTTAAGTAAACTTTAAATTCTATATGAGCTTTATTCAACAGTGGCTTTACTCTCCCGTAAAGCTTTAACTGGTAAAGAACAGTCTCTCCAGTCTCAGTTGCTGAAGTTTGTAACTCCTTCAGAGGTGTCATGGGTGTTTTGGTGGCCTTCCTCATTAGTCTCTCTCTTGCATAGACTCAGTTTTTGATGACGACCTGCTCTAGGCAGATGTGCCATATTCCTTCCATTTCCTAATAATGGATTTAACTGTACTCCAAGGGATATTCATTAACCTGGAAATTGAATTGTAACCATCCCCTGACTTTTTTTGTATTCATAGAGTTGCTTGGAGCTGTATGTCAGCCATGGCGAAGGCTCATAAGCAGTGTCGGCCAACTAACCTGACAAGTGGGATCAATTACATAATATATATAAATCACTTAAAGGGTAATCATGTGTCTTCTGTAATACTCAACCACACAGCATTGTGAGCTATACTACTTTCATGATTTCAGCCTATGCTCATAAGTATAAATCTAGCTTAAGCCTGAGCAAATAACATTCCCGCTAAGAATTATTCTGTCTGCTTTTATATACAGTCAAGATGGAAAATAGACTCCTATAATCTTTCCCAAGTGTTAAAAGCACGCATATTTATTGACTGTCACTTACAAATTGCGGTTTTTAAAAGAACAACCCAAGATTTCTATAATTACCCAGCTCAAAACACAGGCTCACATTCACATTTGCCTAGATTCCAGTCATGGAATAATAAACATTCGCTATGCTTTTGGGTAATCTAATTGTAAACTTTTGCACACTACTCAGATCTGATTGTCCACGGTGACCTGGACGTATGTTCTACACAACAGCGTACACCACAGCCCTGAAAAATCGCTGTCATAGGCTAAACTTGGGTTATAATTGGGCTTTAAATTGGGCAGTGTGTTCCTGGCTTACTGGAAAATGGTAGCACCAGCAGCCACCAGATACGCTGGCATGTTGGGGAGATGTCAGTGGGTCTTCATTAAAGCCAAACCGCAGCATGAGGAGGAGGGAGGCCTCGTTCTGCCTGTTCTCTCTGGGCTGTGTTGGCTTTGTCAGCCCTTCTTTGTAATTAGAACAGACCTCCTCCTCCTCCCACTGTAATTAACAGCAATAGGAAGTATGCTGCAATCCAGCCTCCTGCTTTGTCATGTTGATATGTTTCTGGACCCGGACTGATACTGGGTGGGCCACATCTCATGCTGCTGCAGTGTTAAAATATGAGTCTTTTTCACACAATAATTCTTTTTTATTCACCTGTGAAGTAATAATAAACCTTAGATATTAACAGTTGAGTGTTTGTTTTAGATTATAACCCCTAAATCCAAATACCAGGTGGCATCTTTCTGTTTAGGAGTAACTTTCACCCCTTGACTACACTATTATGGTATGGAATCTGCTGTAATCCAGTACAGCAGCACTGCCCATACTCTTTACAAAGCTTATAACAGTCAATCAGAGGTCCTAATTGAACTATATATTTGCTCCTGAGGTCGTACTTAATGGTGTCCTTGTACTGGAATGCATCGAACTGAAATGTGTTTTTAATATTCTTACCACCCTCGTGTTTGTGAATGTGGTGGGGAAAACATTAGAAACATTCCTCACTATAATGATTCCAGTTCAATGCTGCTGCAAACCACCGCCTTATTAATGAATATATACTTAAATGAATACTTCTGACTTATTTGGTCAAATGCAAACATTATTATCTACGTGAAAGAGGGATTAACACTAAGTGTATTACTTTCTGGTATTTACTTCCTGTTTCATGATGACAAAGTTCAGTAATGATATTAGCTGTGGTGTATTTTACTAAAAATAAAAAAATACAAAATTAACTTATCATGGTCTGGCTATTGTGTGTCTGTAGCTCCTCTGTAATGACTTAAAGTCTCCCTTTAGTGAAAACAACCAGCAGTGTCCAGGGCTTAAAAATTAAGTCAACAGTAAAGTGTCAAAAACTGCAGTTCCGCGAATGGCCACTTGAGACTAGCCCAAAAAGCGAGTCGTTCCCATAGACGCCCATGTTAAAAATATCAACGTTGCAGGTGAAATAAACAAGCTGGTACAAAAAAAAACCCTTTTGCTCTGTATAGCTAAATTCCTTATTCAAGAATGGCACAAGAGATTTATATATATATATATACCACATTCATTCAAATTGTATTAGGGTCAAAAACATCCATTCACACAACTAGGGTTTCAAAAGTCACAAACCTATGAAACCAATCCTGTCAACTTGCAAAGTGGTGGTTTTCTGTATCATTGTTCTTCTTCAGAATCAGTTTTCAGTTCTAAAATGGCAATTATTCCAGTATTTCAACTTAGTTTTAAAGTGTTTTGGCATAGCCTTTAGTGAGCTGGTGTGCTCGGGCTACAGCAAGTAGGGTGGTGATAGATCCAGGAACTCCATGGAGCTACACATTTTAGAGGAAGCCACAGTGTAGAGTTACATTTTTGGATAGGAAAGGGTTATTTTCATTGAAAGAAACTCTAAAAATATAGCTTTAATACATATGAGAGACACGTTTTGAGAGGTTTCCACAATGAACTGTCGTTGGATTTTGATATGTTTTATGTAAAGATACTTCAATATATTCTACTCTTGTACACACTAGCAGATCCTAGTCAGCAGAAGGCTAAGTGGTTCTGCATATATCACAATATCTGCAATGTCCTTTATGGGCTACAATCTAAAGCATTGCTTCCCTGATACTGAAGTGACTTTTTAAAAGTTTGACCCTGACACTGATTGAAGGCCTCTGCTCTCTGTGTCTGAGTTACTCATTATTAAAAGGTTGGGGTCGGGTCTCGGTAGGTCAGTGGACGATGAGGTCAGCTCATGTCACGATCCTGCAGTACCCTTGTTAGTCAATCACGGGTCTGATAGCAGTAAATGACTTCCATCTGCACCGAGGCAGACGCAGCCCGAGGTCATATAGTAGCAGAGGTTTGGCAGTAGGGAGGTGTGGTAGAAGTGAAGAAAGGTTGCGACATACTTCAGTAGCCAAGACATGCATCAGATGCTTATCACACTTAATAATATCAGCCTCACGTATCCTGTCCAAATGATCATAAGGGGCGCATCTATTTTTTCTCGTCGGATGACTGTGAACAAATGTTCCTCAGTAATTCTGTGCTGACATGTCAAGACATGGATGACGCGCATCACGCGGTCTCAGCATGCATCTTCTGTTTTGATGTAGTGGGAAAGAGCCGTGATTGGTTGAAGACCCAAGCAGAAGGTTTGATGCTACGGGCGCAGCAGGGGCCAAAAATTCCCTGAAGGGACATCTTTGTTAATACAAGGAGGGTGTGTTTGATGTACCCTGGTAGATCTTCACACTCTGACTGTCCTTCAGTGCTTCCAATGAAGCATTCACTCCCGCTTCACCCACTCCAGCTTGTCTCTCTCCTAACAAGACTGTGACTGGATGATATTTTTAACCTGTTTGTCCAAAGGTCCTTGGCATATTGAGGAAGGGAAAAAAAAAAGAAAGATGACTGGGAAGAAAGATGAGCCGTCATCGAAACACATTTGTGTCAGGCCGTGTACGATGTGTTGCAGTAATCTATGGGAGCACTTATGTCTGTGACATGAAGGGGCATTCATCACATTCCTCCTCAGTCTGTGGCAGCCGAATGCTGGCAGAAGAATTTCAATGCGACACTTGGGCAATACATCACGATGGACGTCCCTCCATGGCACTTTCAACACAAGCGGCTCACATTTTGAGGATCCTTATTGTTGGCATCAAGATGCACCAACGCTTTCCTCTCGAATGTTCCGAGATGTCAACAGAGATTTGACTCAAAAAGGAGTCTGAGCAGGGAAAATGTCCTGTAAAACTGTAGAATTCAGTTCATTGTGCACTGTTGGTTAACCCCAAGAAAGAGCAGGTCAGAGGCCGTAAACATGTGTGTTGAAATGCCTGCGTCTAGACAACATAGAATAGTAAAACGGTGGCAATGAGCCAGGTAAATATTAACTGGAGCTCCCAACACACAACTTTTTTTTTTCTTCCCAAAGACTGGAAAAGTTCTTATCTCTGTAAATGGCACAATATCATTTTCCATCATCCTGAGAGTTTTTGCTACAGCTCAGGGACTCTGGGGTGCTAATTAAAACAGAGTCCTGACAACTTCTTTTCTTCCCTACACCAAAATCTCTACTCTTTGTCTTCTTGTATGGGAACTGTGTTATCTCCATTAGTCAACATAATGCCTTCTTTTCTTAGATGGCAACGTGCGATATACAGTCCATGGAGATGTTTATAATGCTATGAAAGCTGAAAGTGTCAAAAATGGGTTCTTGAGTGATGCCGCAAGACTGACCTCACTTTCTTTTTTTTAAATAGGAAACAACAAATAGAACTATCAAGGGACTATAGTCTTAACAGCGTACGTTAAACTTGGAATGTCAAATACAGTCATTTGCTTAAGTAGAGTAAGTTTATACTGCTAGTTTGTAGTAGAGAAGTGAAGTAGGAAGAGTTATTCAGGGTTGCTGAAGTAAAAGTTCCCTCTGTTTTGTGTGTAAACATGGCTGACTGGAGGTTTAACTACCTCTAAGGTTCTCTGACTGAATCAACAATATAAAGGTTGGGCAATGGAAAGCACCAATTTCATTGGTCTAAGGTGAGAACTAAAAGCCTGTGTGTATAAAAACACAAGGACAGAATTTAGCTATTGCAGTTTCCAAATCAGAGTTGGAACTACTTTTATCTATGTTGCTAACAGAAAGCAAAAGCTAAATATTACATTATAGAGACCCAATGAAGAACTCAGCAGCTTATATCAGTTCAGTTTTGTATTAATGGATTATTGTACAGAGTTTGCACTGAAGTCCAGTAACAGAACAT
The DNA here is from genome assembly GCF_000690725.1 of Stegastes partitus. Lineage (NCBI taxonomy): Eukaryota > Metazoa > Chordata > Actinopteri > Pomacentridae > Stegastes > Stegastes partitus. The sequence continues at coordinate 216,172 of NW_007578763.1, forward strand.
CATACAATACAGATTTGGGTCTGTTTTTTGTCACAATTAACAAAATAATTTATCATTTTTCAATTTGGGCTGCAAGGTGGCGCAGTTAGTAGCACTGTTCCCTCGCAGCAAGAAGGTTCGCGTCCCGGTGGGGGCACCGGAATCTTTCTGTGTGGAGTTTGCATGCTCTCCCCGTGCAGCGTGGGTTCTCTCCGGGTTCTCCGGCTTCCTCCCACACAGTCCAAAAACATGTTGCGGTTAATTGGTGATTCTAAATAGTCCGTAGGTGTGAATGTGAGTGTGCTTGGTTGTCTGTCTCTAAGTGTAGCCCTGTGATAGACTGGTGACCTGTCCAGGGTGTCCCCTGCCTTCACCCTAAGTCGGCTGGGATAGACTCCAGCCCCCATGACCCTAGTGAGGATTAAGCGGTGTATAGATAATGGATGGATACATATATATCTATGTATATTTGATATCCTATTTTTTTTCTTTCAATTAGTGGCTGATATCTGTAAAATATTTTTTGATATGTGTAGCTGGTTTTATTAAAGTAAGAAGTTGTGTAATAATACGATCAAATGTTGAGACAGAACAAATCCCCATTTTTGATGTGGTGATGTTTGATTAGTTATCTTTGTTTTTTAGTTAATATATAACTTTTTTTTCTGCTGTTTTACTGGTTATCTATAATCTCTGTTACTAAACAGTGGAATTCTGGACAACGTACAACTTAAAATTTCTATTTCAAAATTGTTAACACCTTTACTTTTTGCAGTCTAAAAGTTAATAAGGTAAAACATTCCTCTTTAAATGAGACTCTGCATGTGAGCCAGTGTTGCTTTTTGTCTGCTGGATATAAAAAGGGAACATTTTCCACTGTTGGCGCCACTGTTTCTAAGTGTTTAAAGCCATTTGCAGGTTTAACAGAAAGAATGAACCTTTCGTCAAAGAACAATCCCATAATCCCTTTTGGTGGTGATTTTTTTATTATTCATTATGTGACCTAACTTTCAAATTTCTCAGGCCTGACAAGCAGAGAGCCATAAATTCACACCATTTCTCTGTAAACACGCTGTAAAAACTTATTGTAGGAAGAAAGACTTCTAGAAAAAGTTGACTCCATAACCTGAAAATGTCCTCACTGACTGAGGAGGAGAAGAGGCCTCAAACAGAGGAGGCGTTTATGTGAAAGAATGGTTTTCACACCGTCATTGATTTAAAAGGCGCTGTGGTTATGCAGTTAAGAGCCTCCGGGCTGAATCTTTTTACTGCTGCGTGAGATAAAAGGATGTGCTATTAATCTGTTCTATCTCCCACTTCTAGGTCATGAAAAACACCGAGCAGTACAGCAGCAGTAAATGAGCAATTACCCAACAGCCTTGTTTAGACAAGACCTGCATATGGGTGACGTTAAATTTATTAAGCCATCCGCGAATTAAACTGTCAACAGTTTAAAAATCAAATTACCCGCAGTGACGACAAAAACGTACCCGGAGAAGATTTTCAGACATAATCATGTGTACGCCAAACAAGCTAAGCAGAGACCAGACGGTGAGACGGCTATTATTATGTGTCTTTCATGTGAGCCACAACCTTGCGGCCTGACGAAAATCCAAAATGATCTCACCTGTGTTTGTTTACACTCGGCACTAATGGGAGTTTTTCGCTAAATGAAATCTCGGCTTTCTGCGAACGCAACATGCGCAGGCCGTCTGGGATGCAGCTGTTTTCCTCATCGGGTGTGTTCCTCACAGCCGTGATGAGATCAGTGCGTGGATTACACTCGGACAAATCTGTTGAGACGCTCGGGTCAAGGTGTAATCTGCGGAATACAAACTGCATTTGTGATTCATTACGCTTTTGTGTTTTTGTCTGTGATGCAGGTCGGCGGTAATGAAACCCTGATCTGCTATATTGGTTTATCATGGTCCTGTCCATCTCCTGCTGATTAGCATAACATTATTTGATTCCTTTTCACATCACACACCAGCTTCCATTTACTGTAACCCAGAAACACTGACTCAGACGGCTGTGTCTGCGCAATTATAAGGGCAGGGACACGTAGTGATGAGGGGATGACAGGAAAGGCTGCTTCCTGTCCAGACAGCGTGGCTGTGCCGGTGTGGAACAAGCCCCCGAGGCACATCTCAGCCTCTCCACACGGCGCCCATTATCTCCCATAGGGTACAAAGCAGCCCTGCTATGGTGAGCATTTCCTGCTTCCTCTCCCGCAGCACGGCCAGGTACGTGTACGAGGCAGTTACATGACTTCCCACTGTAACCCAGCTGGAGAGCAGCGAGCGCAGAGGAGCATCTCACTGGGTTGTGGCCTCCAGATTTAGTGGGCAGGAAGCATTGTTAAAGAACAAAGCCTCCCTGTTTTGGTGATGCAGTGCTGCAAGGAACATGCTCGGCGAGGGTGGGGAGAAAGTTCTTTAAAAAAATCCTGTCTGATGCTGCTCGTTTAGCTCCAGAGATTTCTTGTCAACAATTTATAGTTATTTTACTAATTTTCTCCATTTTGCTATATTATAGAAAATACCTCGTACAATCATAAAAAATAAATAAATGTCAACTGTAAAAAAAATAAAAATAAAAAAATAAATAAGGCCAAAAATGTAAATAATTATCCATCAAAAATCTGTATTTTTTTTGTTTTGCTCTTTTACAAAATTACACAATATTTTACTGTATTAAAATCTGCAAAGAAATATCAATATGAAGACATTTTCTGCTTTTTGAAAGAAAAATATCTGTTAAAGATTTTAAAATGGCAAACCATTTTAATTATTTTACAGATTTTCCATGTTTTGCTAAATTACAGAAAACTAATACAGTCACAGAAAAAAGTTTCAAACAAACCAAACAAGCCCAAACTTTAAATAATGTCCATATCAAATATCTGTATTTTTATAAATGGTATTTCATTCTTTAAAATGTTTTACTGTGAAATTGCAATTCCAACTGCACTTTAAATGGCATGTTTCCACTGTGTTTAAATTAGATATTGTTAATTTACAGATATTTGCTATTATTTGAAAGAAAGCTACATGTTAATTGTGTTATATGTAAAATTGCGTAAAATCGCAGAAATAATGTATTTCGCTATATTTTGACTATCAGTTATTGACCATGAAATAACACTGTTTTCACTGTATTTAAATCATCAAAAAAATCATGGGATATTTTTTTTATTTTAAATTTAAAAAGAATATGTTAGAGTTTTTTTTTTTAATTGACTCTTGATTTTTGTGTACATGTTTTTTTTGTTTCTTTTCGTTTTTTACTCGTTTTTACAGTTTTTGACTGTTACAGTATTCAATATTTTTTAGCCTTTTTTTTTAATTGAATTGAATTTTTACAAGCTTGCTGCCAAATTTGTGATTTTATTTTTTGCAGTGTACTTGACTTCGCATTTTTAGACACAAAGATGCTTGTTGTCTTTATTTTTGGGAGTCTGAATTTAACTTTAATATAAAAATATAACCATAAAAACTCTTTCACTCTTCCATATTGACCACTGACATGAAACTACAACTACTCATCTTTACATGGTTATGATGAGGGAATAATGGTTGTTGTGCTCAGTCCAACTTGTGCAGCCAAATGGCAGGGACAAATCTGAAGAACCTCTCCCAAGTCGGAGCCACAGAGAAAGCTCAGTCAGTCCCTGCTGACCCGAGTCACCTCCTGTTCAGTGAGTTCATGCGGTTTCTATCTGGTTGCAGATATAATCCTCTAAGATGGAGGAGCGATAGATTTCTGAACGGTCCCTGCTGCAAATGGACCTTTAAATAACATGATGAGGCTCATGTCGTAGCTGCTGGGTGGTTGGAGAACATGTCGTGTGGGAGCGTTCACCCTGAGAGGTGGATCTCCGGTTTGGTTCCTGGCTGGGCAAGTGTTGCATGTCATTCCCACACTGTCCCTCCCAGATTCCTGTCTCTCTTCACTGCCCCTATCAAAGACAAGCTACCAAAAAAAGCCCAAAATTCCATGCTATTTGAGTTAATTGTTAGTGATTTTAGTACTGATAATTGATGTATTTGCTGCTAGCTGTGCAACAAGTCAAGCCAGTCGGGGATAATAGAGTCCATTTTGACCTCAAAGTTAATTTTTGAGTTGGTACAACAGCATGTAGAGTCAATTACAATATGCAAGTGGATGTGAAGTTCCATGTGGTGCAAACTGAGGCAGAGATGTGACCGTCATAGTTCGTATAATGGTTTTAAATCTAGTTGTTTGCATTGGAGCCAAAGTGAAGCCGCTTCACAATAGATGCCATGTTTTCCCGTTGGAGTCAGGACCTTCCAAGTACAGAAAATGATGTGAATGAGGCAAAAGGAAACATGATTAGAGCTCAATCAAATCATTCAAGCCAGTCACACCCCATAGCATAGCTCTCTATGAGGCCAAATATCTGCCTAATTATGGAATTATCTTCAAAATGACCACCAGCATGCTCATCAGAGGTCATAACGACTTGTGGATAAAATGTATTTTAGGTTTTTTAATTAGTATTTCATTAAAGAAATTGAGTGGGAGTCCAGTGGACCAGAGGTTTTTGTTTGTTTGTTTTGGAGCCAGCACTAAGCGATCCTCATTGGCGTTGGACTTTATATTTCTTTGACTTTAGCTTCAGCTTGCAGCCATTGCTGCCACTCAGCGACAGTGCTAGTTTGGGAAGTTTCAACTCCATCTCATAACCACACAATAGAAAAAGGAGCCACTGAAGGAACAGAGAACACAGGGAGCACAGGAACTTTAGGAAGTGTTTGCAGAAGTAAGAAAACCTCATTACCCCTTTGAACTCCAAGCAGTTTCTGGGCATGTTTTGTTCTTGTCACAGGTTTACTCATTGTGGGCTCATTTTTCACTGCAAACCTACAGTTCTCTGGAAACAATACAAAAACTCTGCCATAATTCATTTTAAAAAATGAAAGTTTAACTTCTTTGATTATTTCTTTAACATAAATTGGAGAAAAAATGCTGGGAGCCATCATGTGAAAACATTTTAAGTACCAAGAGGTGTTACAAGTACTGGAAATACCAGGATTTTACAAACTATAGGTCTTTAACCATTTGTGTTTTGTCTCCTATCTGCTCTGTGTAAACACAGCCTGCAGATCAGCCGAGCTCAGCAAAAACAATTCCTGAATTTTTGTCCCATTACTCCTGGTGTCAGCTGGGTCACTGGTAGATGCACAGTTGGGTTGGATGCACAGAATTTTTTGTTTTATGCAGAATCTAGTTCAAGCAAATGTTTTATTTTTTGTGAATTTTTAAATGAAATGTCTGGAATACAATGATTTTGATAAAAGATCACAATTTTAAGCTCAAGATTTTTTTTATTGTTGCTGTGACAGAAATAACAGGAGTTCATTTTAAATTAAAACATTTTGTATAGTAGTGTGCTTTGCATTAATCACTGAGGAAAAATTTCTTTTCAGAGGCAGAGGTTAGAGTTTTGGAATCCTGGTTGGGCTGCAAAGATGTGAGAGGTGAAGCTTGGACCGTTTTTGATGCACAAGGCTGCTGTTGGTCTGTATGCCACAAACTTTGTAAGTGTCTTTTGGAACAATCACCGTGATTGCTCCTTAACCTTAACCGAGACGTTTTAACTATAGAGGTGCAGTAAATGCATAAACTACCCTAGTATTGTGGTGCAATGGAGGTGTGCTAATAATAGAGGCACCTGGAGCATAATTTGAAGTCACTAACGATGTGTTTTGTCATTTCGGTTTATAGGACTCAACAGAAAATTGCAGTATTTTTGTACGGCTGTGTATTTCAATTATCCAAAATGTCATAAATCTGAAAAGTTTTTTTTTTTCTCCATTCCCAGGGGGTTTCAGGTGACTCAGTTCCACCGTGGAGGCAAAACAAAGAGGATGAGCTGTTTTGCCAAAAAATGCAAAACAGCCACTTTGTTTAAACACTTTGCAAAAAAGCACGTCTCTCCCAGATGCACAGCTTGGGCCCGAACAAAACATTTTTCTTTTCATGCATCTGACACTGCCGTCCGTCTGCTGCTTGGCTCAGCTTAGCTTGATGCATCTGTTTGTGGAAAAAAAAAAAAAAAAGAAAAGAAAAACACCTGCATATCTCTCTCCCAGCTGAATTGCTCAGAAGTGCTGCCAAGTAGAACCGGACAGATGTGGGGACTGGATCTGCAGTAGACAACTTCATCACTCTCCCCACTCATCCCTCCATATAAATCTCTGTCTATCACGGCTGCTGCAGTTGTCCTCTGAATCCCATTAGTTTTTGTCTGCTGCAAAGGGCATTGGGGAAGGGCATCCGGAGATGCAGAGTGGAGTGAAAATGTAAAGAGTTGCTGCTGCTCTACACGCTTGTGCGCTGTGGGTCAGGAGCAACATGTGTGGTCCGTCCTGCCTTTTACGGATCCTATGCGGTCCCAACTTTACGCTAATGATGTGTCTTCTTCTAAAAATGGGCACTCGTTCAGCAGGGGACTGAGTCACAAAAGAAGTCAGCGAGGACAAGCTGTCGTAGGACGTTTCCTCCAAAACCGCTCCCGCCTCTGACCATACTCTGCATTAAATGTGGTATTTTGTCTCGTGCACACAGTCCAGAGGAGGGAAGCGATGTCCACAGATGTGTGTACAGATAGAAGGGATTAAGTTTCCTGGAAAATGCTAATCTCTGCGTCTCCTTCGCTGCCTCTTTCTGTACGTCTGGCTCAGGCTTTACTCTCAAACCTACACACTGCACTCCTTCTAATTAGGCTTAAATATTTGCTGGCGAGTTGTATGCAAGAAGAAAATCTCCAAACGTTATTTCTGATTCTGTCTTCTAAATCCTGCCTCTTTGTGTCCAAACTCAGGTTGAGTCGTGAACATGCAGGTCAACAACCTCCATTATAGGCAGCTTAAAGCATCGTTCAGGTTTATTAGAACGGGCATCCAGGCTTATTCTTGTATTTATAGCTTATTCAACTTATGATAACTCTGTGCTCACTTAGTGCAAAGGTGTCAGGAAAAGTCAAGCAGTCAGACAAGACAAAGTGAGCCCGTCCCAGCTGACTTAGGGTGAAGGCAGGGTGCATCCTGGACAAGTCGACGGTCCTTATCCCATCTCAGTAATTGCACATCCTTGATTCCTTTCCTCGACTCCTCGCCTCGCATCTTTGTCTCTCCCACCAGAGATTTCAATGGAGGAAGCGAGGGGGCGATGTGAGGAGAGAGGAACTGAGGTAACCGGTTTTTAACAAAATGAGACATCCCTGCCTCTGCGTTTCAGTTTAAAGAGACATCAGTTAAGTATGACATGTGGCACGGCTTTATCACCTGTCCATTGTTATAGTCGTATGTCCGTCTGTGTGTCCGTCTGTGAACCATATCTCAAAAGTCTAACAAGTTGATATTTTACAGGTGAGCTAGGAACGGCCTCTCCCCGAAATGATTGGATTTTGGAGTCAATCGGTTCAAAAACAGCTCCACTAGAGGTCAAAGGTTAATATACATATACCTTCAAGAGGGTGGAAGGTAGGTTTGTGGTATTTGGTGCAGATAATAAAACCATGATGGGACTTTGTATGTACAGATGTCATACATTTTTATTTTTTATTTAACACACGTGCAGTGTGAAGTAAAATAGTAGTGGTACACAAAATAGTACTCTACAATTAAAGAGTTATATATAATAATACTGAATATCATACACACATTTGCCCGTCCTACTTCCGACGTGGTTTGTATATTCCAGCTCTGTGTCATGCCTCTTTCATGTCACGGGTGTGGAAAAGACTTTATTGAGGACACAGCAAGGATACACCCTCGCTTATAGCTCCTCCTCGATCCTCGCAATGCATTTTTTGGAAATGAAATGCATTTTGTAACGATGCACTGGGATCGATTTCCAGGTCACAGGCCGGAGGACCGAGAATTGAGGAGTCAAGGAGGCTGAAAAATTGAAAATGAGATGAGCCTCCTGTCTTTAGACTGTGGCAGGAAGCTGGAGCATCTCAACAAAACCCACACAGGCACAAGGAGAACATGCAAACTCTACAAAGAAAGACCCCGTGCCAAGATTCAAACCCAGGACCTGTTAGCTGAGGTAGCTGAGGTGCTAACCACTGCACCACCATGCCAACCTTTTTCAGGTCAATAAATGATGTTCCCTGTAATTAACGCATAATTATATAACCATTTCTATAGGCTTGTTTGGAAATTATTACAAAAATATTGTGACATTTTAGAAATACTATAACGTTTTAAATGCAGAATACAAATCAATAACTTTTTTTGTGCATCTGTCAACTTATCAATATTGAGAACATGCTGTCGGCCTGTTTTGATTCTGTATTAACAAGTATTAATGGTGTAAAACACTTTGAACAGCACCAGCTGAAGTTAGATCTAGTTTTCAGTACCTGTATTTAAAGTCCTATCAGTCAGTTTGAGAGTGATGACAGTTTCTAGTATTTTGTTTTGGATTTTCTTCATATTCCGTTCACAGATTTTACCTCTAACCTCTAATTTCACTCCTTCTTCTGGAAACAGTGGACTTGATGGCCCATTTGGTCATGTGAACCAGATGTGCGAGACGGGAACACGCCACTGTTAACGCCGCTCACCCGTAAGCCTGCGCAGAAGGCCTCAGCAATGAGGTGATGTATTTCACATTTTCTGTTTCACAGTCTATTTGTGAGTCAGTAGGTTTGGCTTTCTCACTGGTAGAAATGCACTTTGGCACTAATAGGGTCCCGCTGGGATCATAGTTGAAACTGAGTTTCTCGTTACAGTCTTGTGAATTTGACAATGACATTCTTCACGTTATTGTGCGCCGTTAAAGACACGATTACTTCTCACAAGTTTGGTCACAGCTCGGAAAAGTGTCCGACTCTTTGACCTGTATATTGGTTCTCAGGGCCAATAACTGGTGTGTAACAGTCTTGGACACTTCCTTGGCTTGTCACTCAGTACATATTAAATATTGTCTGTGAAGGGTGTGTGTGGTAGGAAGGGAGTGACTACAAAGGCATTATTCACTGTGAAAGATGTTGAGGGGGGGAATGAAATCCAGATTGGACAGAACCAACAAGGGGTTGTTAGGCAGAGCAGGAGATGAAAGCCTGCTTGACTGGTTCAAGTGTCCAGAGAGAAGTGCTTTTTGGACAGATTTTAAATGCTATGCGAGGCAATGAAAGTCACAGCTACGGCGTGTGGTTCTGGTCACACTCGTTTTAACTGCCTCCTCCCTCGCTGGAGCATGAAAATAAAAATAACACGTCGACTTTGACAAGAATGTGGGACTAATCAGTGCCAAGAAGGTTGGCGCTCAAATGCTCGCTGCCTTGACTTAGACGTATAGATGTGTGTTTTTTACCACCACCTGGTTTCTTGTGCATTTCATATTTGACATTCCTTGTTTTATTCATGCACATGGGTGTTATAAAATGGCATTTTTCAACAATACCAACAATGCTTTATTGAAAAGAGAAATTAAAAGAGTTTTCTTTAAGTTCTGAGAACGTTCCCAAAAAACATTCAAAAAATGTTTTGCAATAACCTTCTTAAAATATTAAATGACAACATGTCTAGAATATGATGCACTGATGTTGTTGCGATGTTTTCAGCGGGAAGTTTTCTTTAAATTCACAGAATGTTCTGGGTGAACATTCCCTAAAAACATTAAAAAAATGTTTTGCAATAACCTTAAAATGTTACGTGACAACATTTATAATAATCCATCCATCATTTATAGATTATTTAATCCCCACTAGGGTCGCAGGGGGGCTGGAGTCTATCCCAGCTGACTCAAGCTGAAGGCAGGGGACACCCTGGACAGGTCACCAGTCTATCACAGGGCTACACTTAGAGACAGACACCCAAGCACACTCACATTCACACCTACGGACATTTAACCTCAACATGTTGTTGGACTGTGAGGGAGGAAGCCGGAGAACCTGGAGAGAATCCACGGGGAGAACATGCAAACTCAGAAAGATCCCGGGTGTCCTCACTGGGACGTGAACCGGCGACCTTCTGATCATTGACCGACCCACTCCACCACGTCAGAGGGGTTTGCAAGCAGGCACCAGCATAATAGAAAGATGATCAGAGCGGCCGAGGTGGGGGCGGGGGGTTGCTTTGTATGCATCAGGGAAGTTTGAACACACCAAGTCCAGCATGTTCTCTCCTTTGGTTTTAAAGTCCACAAATTGCTTGAACTTGGGGAGCACAGACTTTAAACTGGTGTGGTTAAAATCCCCTGCAACCACCATAAAGCTGCCTGGGTGTTTAGTTAAAAGTTCACTGATGGCGTGGTTGGTTTATTTCCAATATTTTAGTTAGTATTCTAGAAACTGAGTTTTAGTTTGGAAGTTCTTTCAGTTTCCAGAAGAAAACAAGTACTTCCATCCACAACACAGCCGTGTCTCCATACTCAAGTATACATAAGTCCGTACTAGTGTTCTCGCAAGTCCATACTCGTGAGTATTGCCTTGATATGTTGAGTTAAATGAAAATAAAAATATTCGGAGTCTACGTGTCGTGTTCCCCCACTGCTTCTGTTATCATCCCTTGCTCACTCATTGCTCTGATTTTCACATAGCCTAACACATGTAAAAGACGACACAAAATGGGTTTACTCGCGGACATTTTCAGTATATTGAGTTTGAAGAAATAGTTTTTTATTTGAAAAAAAGTAATTAATGCTCTTTCTGCCAAGTAAACAATGTCCAAAATGTTAACGTTAAATTCAACGTCAATATCTTTCCAAATGGAAACGCCCTATGTGCTGCTGGCAACTGCGGTCGGTTAGCGAATGTACGGTTAAAATGACATTAAGTGTTAATTTAATGACATTAAATATTAATTTAGAAATAATTTAAATGTGTCTCACCTGAACCGGCACTGATATCGTGTCTTGCGATAAGAGGCGTGGTTTCCTGTAGCTTCGGGGCCTACAGTCAGGTATTATTGGTACCAACAGCAGGTGGGGGGCGTGGTGTGTAAAGGGCCAGGGGGCGTGGTGCATAAGGGGCGTGGTTTGCTTCGGGGCAGCACGGGCTGCAGTCAGGTAATATTGGTACCAACAGCGGGCGGGGGGCGTGGTGTGTAGGGGGCGTGGTGTGCAAAAAAAATTGGTTTGCTGCAGCTTCGGGGGCAGCACGGGCTGCAGTCAGGTGGTATTGTCATTTTTCTATGGGTCAGATGCTTACTTAGAATTGGGACAGTACTTGGTCTCCAACTGATGACGTTTCACAAATTCACAAGAACGCAAGTACGGACAAGTACGCATATTGAGACACAACTTCTTCTTCTTTAGCGTTCTTCTATCAAAACTGAAAAACACAATTTTATTTCTCAGAATTGAAGGCGATATAATGAAGTCTTTATAACACTCTGAAAACATTTTCCAAATGTTGCAGTAAGAATGTTCCTCTGTTATTACTATGCAACATTGTAAGAGTGTTTTAAAAATAACGTAATATAATATGAGGCCTTAATAACATCATTAAAACATTTTCCAGATATTTCTTTGGAAATGTTCTTCATGTGATGTCATTTAAGATTGTGGGAACATTTTATGAAATAACATTCTGTAATCTGTTACCTAAACATTGTCCCCATAACATCCTCCCAATGCTATAGGCAAAACATTCTTCCTTTGTTTACATATTACATTACAGAAACGTTCTGTCAAAAACGTTTCGTGTAATCTGAGGCATCAATAACATNCCTGCCTTCACCCTGAGTCAGCTGGGATAGACTCCAGCCCCCCCGCGACCCTCGTGAGGATTAAGCGGTGTATAGATAATGGATGGATAATTAGTATTCTAGAAACTGAGTTTTAGGTTGGAAGTTCTTTCAGTTTCCAGAAGAAAACAACTATTTCCATCAACAACACAGCCGTGTCTCAATACTCAAGTATACATAAGTCCGTACTTGTGTTCTCGCAAGTCTGTACTCGTGAGTATTGCCTTGATATGTTGAGTTAAATGAAAATAAAAATATTCTGAGTCTACCTGCCGTGTTCCCCCACTGCTTCTGTTACCATCCCTTGCTCACTCATTACTCTGATTTTCATATAGCCTAACACATGTAAAAGACGACACAAAATGGGTTTACTCGCGGACATTTTCAGTATATTGAGTTTGAAGAATAGTTTTTTATTTGAAAAAAAGTCATTAATGCTCTTTCTGCCAAGCAAAATATGTCTACAACGTTAATGTTAAATTAAACGTCAATATCTTCCCAAATGTAAACGCCCTATGTGCTGCTGGCAACTGCAGTCGGTTGGCGAATGTACGGTTAAAATGATTCACAAATTCGCAAGAACACAAGTACGGACAAGTACGCATATTGAGATACAACTAATGTTCTTCTTTAGCGTTCTATCAAAACTGAAAAACATAATTTTATTTCTCAGAATTGAAGGAGATGTAATGTAGTCTTTATAACATTCTGAAAACATTTTCCAAATGTTGCAGTAAGAATTTTTCTTTGTTACTACTATGCAACATTGTAAGAGTGTTTTAAAAATAACGTAATATAATATGAGGCCTTAATAACATCATTAAAACATTTTCCAGATATTACTTTGGAAATGTTCTTCATGTGATGTCATTTAAGATTGTGGGAGCATTTTATGAAATAACGTTCTGTAATCTGTTACCTAAACATTGTCCCCATAATATCCTCCCAATGTTACAGGCAAAACATTCTTCCTTTGTTTACATATCACATTACAGAAACGTTCTGTAAAAAACGTTTCGTGTAATCTGAGGCATCAATAACATCCTGAAAACATTTTCAAAATGTGGTTTTAAGAATGTTCCTCCTTACATTGTAAGAATGTTTTTTAAAATAACAATGTAATATGAGGCTTTAATAATATTTTGAAAACATTTTCAGAATGTTTCTTGGAGAACGTCCTTCCGTTGTAATCATGTAACATTGTGGTAACGTCAGGGCCGCGTCCTCGGTCCCTGCATCTGCCCCCACCTGACCTCCCTCTCTCATTCTCCTGGGCCACTCCCTGCAGCAGCTGTCATGAATCAATCTCCTCATCAGCAGTATCTCCGGGCAGCTGGTCACATCATCTTCTGCCATGAAAGCCAGTTTCACCCTCCACTCCCTGCCAGATTGTAGCTTCAGATCCAAAGAGTTGCGTTTTCAGGCCCTTGCACCTTGTTTCTCTCGTGCCCTGCTTTTCGACTAACTTGTGTTTCCTGTACCTGCAGCTCCGGTTCTGCCTCTGCTCCGTGAATCCCTGCCCTGACTCGGTCTCGATCCGGCCGCCTCCTGCCCCAGATCGGCTTTGGTTCCATCCACCCTGGTCCCAGTTCTGGCCCCGCCTACCTTTCCCCCACCTGGCTGACTCTCCGGCCCGCCACTGCCGCTCTCCGCCGCCACCCTCTCCATCATCGGTATGTGACCCTGCCTGCCGGTCCTCGAGAGCCTGTCCGCCCCCCATCCTGCACGTACTCAGTTTGGTTTCGTTTTGTCCCAGTCCTTCGTTGTTTGAATCAACAGTTATTACACCACCTGTCTCTGCCGTTGTCTGCGCGTCCTCCGCTTGGGTTCTCCCTGTGCTGTGACAGGTAATGTTTTATTGAGGAACATTCTATGATCGCTTATCTCAACAACATGCCCAAAACATCTTTAGAACATGGCACCTAAAACATTCTATCTTTGTTAACATATATCAATACAGGGACATTATTTGAAATACTAAATGTTGGTATAATATTCTTTGAACATTACATACATTTATTTTTTTCTTTAAACGTTAAGAGAACCTATAGGGAATGTTAGCCAAAGTTGTGGGAACATTCACTGCTAGCTGGGTTTTACTCTCCAGAAAAGTCCATCGGTCAAAATTCTTAAACCCAACTGATTCTACATTAACTGTTTCTACTTTTTATAATCAATATATACAACATGAACACGATCTTAGTCAATAGGACTGTAGGACACTACCAAGCAAAAATCTCAATGACTGAAATGTGAAAGTGCCAAAACTGCAGTTCCTTGAATGGCCACTTGAGGCTGCCTCAAAACGCAAGTCAATCCCCATAGACCCCCATGTTGAAATGGTCAACTTTACAACAGAAATAAACATGTTTGCAACCTGGTACAAAAAACTGTTTTGGTCTCTACAGTTAAGTTCCATGTTCATGACTACTATATAGAGGGCAAATCGTCATAGAACTCACTGATTAAAATTTTATTCAGGCTTAAAGTTATGCACACTTGCCATTGCATATTGTGGTCTTTGCTCATTTTTAGATAAGCCAAGTTCGGAATCAGGCGCTGCCAAGATGGTGACAGCTGGAGCTTCAAAACTGCTGTTTAGAAAACCTATAGGCGACGTCACGAAGGGCCATCTTTATATACATTCAGTGAATACTACAAACTAAACTGGTTTTGCTAAACAACCTGCTAATCTAACAAAACAAGAAACAAATACACATTAATAAGCAGGAATATAAAATGTTACTGTAAAACTTGTGCGAACTAGAATTGGCCAAATCTTCAACTAACCAGATCTGTTGAAATAAACTAAATTATAGAAAGACAGAAAAATCTACAGAGTCTCATAACTAAAGAGCAGAAATGGCTTGAATGTAAGAATACACAGTAGGTAGAGATAGTGGGCTTTTTTTTTTAACCCAAAACACCAAACCAACAGGCCTGTCTACAGCATTGTCTGACTTTTCTACCTTGTTTGTGGCTTTAAGCGCTATGCCGGTCCTGATGAACATATAGATCTTTTAAATCGGGTCAAATATGTTTCTAAAAAAAAAGGTTGAGTGGTTTGATAAAACTGCTGGGCACTGTAGTTTTTAGCGAATGTAGGAAATAGTGCATTTGCTGGGGGATATTTTCAGCAGCAGAATGATAAACATTTGGTGCACTAATGAGCATTTAAAGCAAATGAGTATTGCATATGAATGTGGGGTGGTATTGAATTTAAAAAAAAGAAAAGAAAAGAAAAGAAAAACTACAGTGAATCTCTACAGTACAGAAGAACCACATATCTACTTGTTGGTTGATCAGTTCATTATTGCTTTTCTTCTTAATTGGGTTTTATACAAAAACATGTAAAATATCACTAGATGTATTATTGAGTCAAATATTCTAAAAGATCTAAATTCCCAATATCACATTTAAATGTTTATATTATATTAATGTTGCCAAAACACAAGAAAACCTTTTCATCATTTCATTCTTAAGCTGTTGAAGTAGCGCACTACTAGCAATGCTGCAAATTCACAGGAACAAGAACATATTTTCTTGACTCACTTATGCACAATGCAAAGAGTATCTACAGCGGAGCAAGACCCGGGTCCAGAGAGCATGTGTAAATCTCATTAGCTGTATATCCAACTGTCCAAGTCGTGCAATTACTAAATTATAAATGTGAAATTAATCAGAAAAAGGGCTTGGTGTTTGTGCGAGGGGATTAATCTTGTCCTTGTTACGCCAACGGCAAGAGGCATTATTCATGAAACCTCTATTTCTCACTCCCCCCTCCCCTACTCCTGGAATGAGAAATACAACTCGGAGCCAAGAGCAGGCATTTACTCTCCAACTCCACAGACCCTGACAAAACAGAGTTGTAATTATGTGAAATTATTGATATGAACAAACTGATGAATGGCCTTTGCACCCAGTGTGTATATGTGTTCATTGTGTGTGCTGCATATGTGTGGAAATGTACAGTATTTGCATGTTTGCATGTGAGAAGATGATTTTTTTTTTAAAGAATAAAGTGGGTGTTTGGCCCGTAGTGAGTGAGGAAATGAATGAAAAGAGCAGGTCTTTGTTTGAGCAAGCGAAATTTTGAGTAATGTGGTGTGGATGTGGGAGCATTTCTGTCTTCAAATCAACGCGAGGTAAATATTATTTCATACGAAGACTATTATTGGAAAACTCGGAAGAAGAGGAGGGAGGGATTACTCATTAAATGTGAAAAAAATAAAGTCACAAATGAAGAATACTAAAAATGTGGAGGTTAGGAGGCACTCGAAACTGTTAGTAGCACTTAATTGAAACCGTACTGTTCTCAAGAGAAAATATCTGTGCCAAACGCAAATCTGCTTGGCAGTAAGGAGGAACAGTTAGGGAATCTTTAACGGGCCACAATCCATTACAGAGAGTCATAAATGTCCTCAGGAATATACACATCATTGCAGAGTGGGATGTGACCGTACTCTTGCAGAGACTCATCCACATTTATGTGCCCATAAGCAGAGCTTTTATGAGGACTTTGTATAAGTTTGTGAAAGTAAAGCTGAGGCCGTGTTATGAGATTTTTAATCTCTGTGTATCATGTTGTGCGCGCACTTTGGCATGAAAAATCCCGGGAACACAAAGTACTGCTACCTGTTTTCGACCCTTCATGTTGAAAAAGACAGTTGAGTTCTTCCATTTCCATCCGCTAATAAGAGAGGATAACTCCCATTCCTCCCTGCGGGATGTTGAACATAAACAATAAGCTCATTGGAGTCCATATAAACCTCAATCTCTTCGCTTTGACTCCACTTACATCCACGTCAATCCTGGTGATATATTCAAACCTGTAACAAATTACTCACTCCCCCACCGCCCTGTGGAGGACAGGGCCGTCTTTTCTCTGATTGGTGGGCTTTGCTCTCATTTGTCTTTGACACCCAGCGCTGGTCAGCCAGCAGTGTCATTCATCTCACATGTCACCTCGACCAGAGGAGTCATGCTGTGAAAAGAGAAGTCTAGTCTTCTTGCAAACCAGTGTCAGTGCCAAGTATATTCTTTTTTGTCTCTGTGCTTTGCCAGGAACCCACAAGTCTGCCTGCAGTATCTGTTGTGAAATATGATTGGCAGGTTTGTCCAGCTGTTAAACTGAACAAAGCAGGGCTAATATTCATATCGCCACTGATTTATGTTAGATATGTCTGTTAGGGTGATTTAGACTTACTGGTTTCAATAAGAAAAAATCTCCAGGGTGTATAATTCCAACACAGAAGTGCCAAATGCAGTTCCGCAGTTCTTCAAATGGCCACTTGGGGCTGGCTCCAAAAATCAGCCAGTCCCATGTTAAAATGAAAACTTTCCAGCTGAAATAAATATGTTTACAGCCTGGTACAAAAATGTACATGATCTTTTAAGCTAATTTCCCTTTCGATGACAGCTGAATGGGACGTAAATTTTTATACAACTTGCCAGTTCAAATTATATTAAGGTTTAGAGTTATGCATAAGGCTACGAAGATGGCCACCACCATGAGCTTCAAAATTGCTCTTAAGGAAACCTATGGATGATGTAACACAGGGCTCATCATCCCACAGTCAAAGGTTTTCACCATCTAATGAAAATGCCTCAGTGAGGGTTAATTTCATTGTAGAATTCAGCAATACATGATATTAACATTTTTGTACCAAATTATATAAAAAATAGATGAACATCATACAAAGATATTTAAGTCACTCCATACAACTTGAAATAACTGTTAAGAGGATCGTTGTTTGGCATTATGGTAATAGAATTTATAATGTAGGACCTAATCTACATGTACAATTATTATTTTTTTAAATGAGGTTTTCCTTATCTTTAAATACAAATTGAAGCATGCCAAACCAACTGGTAGCAATACAACCCCACTGCAAGGCTTTTTTTGCTAATCAGAAGCCTGAAAAGAACCAGTTCCAGTAGGCTTCGATGGAAGGAGTCTTCCAAAAGCTCTGTTTTCAGTAAGCTACAAATGCTTTTTTGTTGATGAAAGGCCAAAACACATAGAAATTATACATTTTAAACAATACCTGTACATCGTTCCTGTTTAAATACACCAATGCTGCAATTCCCATTTCTCAGTAATCACTTTGATTCGGAAATTGTTTTAGCAACTGAGCAAAACAACAGTTAAAACTATGAAAATGAATTCAATTGAATTATCCCTTAATGGATGTGATGAGGTTTAGGGTTGAATTTGTGATTGTCAGAGTTAGGCCAATGATTAGGTGTGTGTCTGTGTACATGGGTCATTAATAACAAGTCACATTAAGTCCTGTATGGTGTTGGGGCTTTGACCTCATGACCCCACCAGAACCCCATCACCCAGAGCAGGCAGTTTGCCCTTCAGCAGTTTCCACTCGGAAAAACCAAACAAACCTTAGCGTGATGCTGAGCTGTTTGCCATCAGACCGCACTCTTGGGCAAAAAGAGGGCTGAGGGAGGAAAAAAGAAAAACGGCAAGTCGCTAAGCAATTCTTCATTCAGCTCCTCATTAGTTTTTCATGATAAATAATGTCTTTTAATGGTGACCTTTTGAAATATGGGGGTAAAAATGAGTAAAGAGACCTTAGCATGTCCCTTTTGTTCTTTTGTGTCATTTATGTGGGACGATGACACAACGGCTCGCCACATTCTGAAGCTGCTGGAGCCCACAATGTTGGAAACGGTCGGATGCCCTGTGAAGCAGCATTAAAAGATGTGGAACAGGCTGGTGCCACTCCGCAAGGAGATGGCACGACTTCACATGCATGAACTGAACGTGACTTCAAGCTTAAAATTAATATAAAACAACTCTCCCTTTGCTAATCTTATTGCCATTGACGTGTGTCTGTTCAGCATTATTCATAAAGCATTCTTTGATCCCTTCCTGGTGGGGACGCCAACTTTCACAAAAGCATATTTTGGGGTTTTTACAGGCGCTTTTATAGGCGCACCTGGAAATCGCCCCATAGGGGTCACAAATTGAAATATTACGAGCGTTACAAATCTGCTCAGCACCTATCGCCCTTGCCAAACAACAGCCTCGTTGAATACTAAACGCTTTTAACAGAATTAGTCTCTGACATCCATGAACAAAACACACCACTTCAGCCTCTCGCTTCCACTTCAGACTGTTTGCATCTCCTCATCCTCACTTTGTCTCTGAACGAGGTGACTAAGACAAACTTAAACTCCCCCCTCTGGTCTCTATGCATCCACTTGGCTCCAGTTCTTCAGTGCATGCTATAAAAAGACAGGGTTATCTATCCTTTTAGTTGGGTATTTTATGGTCACAGCCACTCTGGATCTCTGCCACAGACGTCTGAAAGGCTCCACACTCACAAGGACTTTTACAGAGTGAGACGGAGGAAGAAGTGCATGTTAACATCTTGTCTTCAACACTGTTAAAGCTCTCCGTGCATTTAACTCTGGTTTAGGCATTCCCTATAATAAATGAATCACATTGTGTTATTTGCAGTGCAAGCTCAGAAAACAGTCCAAACAAACATCTCCAGCATGAACTACAGTCCTAATGGGTTGTCCATTAATCTCCAAACCCTATTCATCAGTGGCTTGTTGTCATCACTGTGTGTGTGCTGTATTAGGCGAAGGGCTCTCGTGTCGCACCGCTGTGGAGCTGCTGATGGCTGGGGAATGATAAGTGGAGGGGGAAACCTTTGTGGGGGTACACGACCGCAAACGGACCCTTCTGCCATTGCTGAGCGTCCAGTTTCAAGGCTTCAGAGGCACACAGAGTCCCATTGAAAAGCTCTTTCTGCCACAGAATCCCCACGTAATTATGATCACACTTGTCTTTCACATGCACAGGTGGCTCAAGGCTGGGATGTCCTTCGCAAGCTTGCCCTCGTGGATTAGTTCAACCCTGTTTCCCAAGAATTACGTGCATATAGAGCTAAACTGCATTTTCTTTTTCTTTATTTAAAAAAACATATTCTCTCCTCGAAAGGTAAGACTGATGTAGCAGAAAAAGACTTACAGTTCAAAGGAGCCACAAAATTTAGAGGTAAGAAGGAAGAAAGTCAGTCACCAGACTTTCACCCAGATGATCAGGGTTTGCATTCCATGTGGGGCTGTTATTCTCATCATCACTTTGATTTTCACCTACTGTTGGGTTAGGTTTAGGAAAATATCATACTTCAGCTGACACTTTCACAGCAATAGCTCTTTGTCAGAGGCTTGGTTAAGTTTAGAAACCAAAATTACTTGACTGAGTTTAGGAAAATAGCATTATTTTGCTTAAAATACAACCTTTTCATACAAAGCTTTTCCTCAATTTTTGTGTTACCAGGGTGATGAGTCCCGCCCTACCTAATACATGATGGGTTGGCTTCAAAGGATGGGCAACAAAGCAATGAAATACATGGGAAAATATGTTTACAGAAAATGTGTTTGTAATATGTCACCATCACAGTCCAGCAGAAAATGCATTTCCTTTAAAAAATAGTGGATAATACAGTTTATATATATATAGGAATGGGCTGCAAGGTGGCGCAGCTGGTTAGCACTGTCGCGTCCTGGTGGGAGCACCTTTCTGCATGGAGTTTGCATGTTCTCCCCGTGCAGCGTGGGTTCTCTCCGGGTTCTCCAGCTTCCTTCCACACAGTCCAAAAACATGTTGAGGTTAATTGGTGATTCTAAATTGTCCATAGGTGTGAATGTGAGTGTGCTTGGTTGTCTGTCTCTAAGTGCGGCCCTGTGATAGACTGGTGACCTGTCGTTTGGGATAGGCTCCAGCCCCCCCGCAACCCTAGTGAGGATTAAGCGGTGTATAGATAATGGATGGATGGATGTATAGGAATATCGTTTTTGGGAGACATGGCTGATTATTTTTGCTCTCTAGAGAATGTGTTTTAACCTCTGACATGAATCTTATGATCCATAGAAAAGCTGTGCAAATACCAGCAAGGGTGCCAGAAAAACACTATAATATTCAAAAGCTGTGAGAAAACAACAGCTAGTGTCTATTTTTTTTAAAATAATGATAGTTTTAGCTGATTCAAACTGAAAGAGTGTAATTTTAAGGTCACGCAGAAGACAGAATTACTATTGGTTAAAGAAAAAGTACAGTTTTTTAATGTGGACATTATTGACAGTTGTTGTTTTTGTTGCTGTTGTTGTTTTACATTCAGTCTGTACATTTATACGTCTTTCCTCCCTGTGATTTAACTAGATATTTACACGATGACATCCTGAAGTCAATGTGAGTCATAAGACGGTTGACTGAAGATCCCCCTAATTCACCTTCATCTATCTGCTGATCCTACAGGTTTATATCATTTTTCCTCTCGCAGAGATGTCATACATGTTAGTTCTCCCCATTAAAGAATTGACCAGGCACAATATTTTTGCCCCATTTGTTTAACTGCATTCTCTTTATGTAGTTTTATGGCTCGTATAAAAATGTGGTGATAATTTGGGCCATTTATATTTTATTTATTCAATATAGAAATTCTAAAGGGTACACAAACTTTCAGGCACCACTGTGAGCTGACTGGCTGCTGTAGCTTCATATTTCCATGCAGACGTGAAAATGACCTCCGGCAAGAAAACTGCATCTAAATCTAAATCTGTTATTATTTTCTGAAAATTCTGTGAAATCTCATTAAACAAGCATGGCTAAAAAAAAAAATCTATTTTTTATATTTAGATGGTTAATGAGCCAATAATAAAGCTCTTTTGGCATTTTGTCGTGTGCAAACCTGGTCTAACAGTCAGTAGTCTTAAAGCCCATTCGGAGATTTATGTGTGTTTCATCAAGGCTGATTTTGTGAGAGAATATGTGTGGGACTCCAAGATTCAGATTTTTTTTTTTTACCCTGGGACTTGAGTGCAGCCAAATAATTAAAATCTAGATCTGGATCATCACTTACCCTAAATAGCTAATCCTCTAAGCCAAGGACTGTTCCCCCTACCCGATTTCAACCAGTCATGTTCCCTATATTTTGAAAAATACTTTGCAAACAAAGAGACAGATGTGAAACCAACCTCTCTCCAGCGATGGAAAACCATTCATTAAGAACCAGATTTATCTTTTTTCAAGTGCTGTCTGTTTACCAAGAGAATGGGGAGTATTCAAAAGAAAAATTCACAACTGTTAGAAGTGACAGGTTTTTCTAAATAAAAGAGCCGAAACTCAGACTCACTGTTTTTCTACTTTTTTTTTAACATTCTTGACCAAAAAGATATATTTAATTTTTTTGTCAGCTGGTGGTTGCTGATAAGTAAGTGATATATCACAGTGAGACACGTTAAAGTACATTAACTCCAGCTCCTTCATGGACTTTCTCCAGAGTTCTGTTTGTACTTCAAAGGCTTGATGCCATATTTACATACAAAATCTCCAGGACGCTTAGTATGAAGCCCAAATCTGAATTTGCCCACCTTTTCACACACATGAAAATAAGAAAATTGCAAAAGGAAAGATCGCTTTAAAGTACCTGAAGGGTACATAATATGGTAACGGATCATCTTCATCTGAACATGCCAGGTCTATCTCCTCATCACTCCTACGGCTTGCCGATGAAGTCTAAAACACAGCTGGAAACTGGATCTCTCATCCCTTTTTGGCTCCTTCTCACTTTTTTAGTTCCCAAATGGTAAGACGTGCACATTATCAATCCAGTCCTCAAAGCGACGGAGGCAGTTGAAGAGCCATGTCTGCCTATTGTCACTAGAAGGAAGTACATTAAAATATCATTTAATTGGCATTTGCTCTCAGCCTCTCCATTTCCGCTCCTGCTGTTTGTTTGTGTCGCTCAAAGAGACCCGTTGCCGTGGCACCTATCTGCATTTTTCATTTGGTTGCTTTATCGTGTGGTCGTTCTACCCTTTGTGGGCCTGCAGATATAATTTCCTTTTATACAGTCGATTTTATGGTTGACTTTGCTCTCGGCTCCAGCCAGAGGGGCTGTTCCCTTTAGAAAGTGATTGTGACTGTGTTTGTAAGCTGGCTATCTCTGAAAGGACCGAGCAGGCTGGAAAGTCGGCACTTAGACAGCTTCATCTGCATAAATGTTATATAGGGCATGGAGGTCCAGGTGATTTTCTTTGAAAAAAGTTGGTCTCAGTGACCACAGGAACTAAAAAGTACGATAAAGACCCACAAGCATGTGCATTTGCAACCTGACATTCTTCAAATTAAGATTTCAAAACTAGGATTAAGAAGTACAGTGTCTCTGTATATAAGGTTGTATATGAGGTGCTTTAACACCTGTAGTTAATTTGACCCAGGCTAAGGAACACAATTACACATTGTTGCCTTTTTATTCTGGTCTGGTCCAAGTACAAAATCGAGCCTGACAGAGTAGCATGCCTTACATCACATTACTGCACTTTATGAGTTTATGCAGGCCCAGTTCCAGAACAAAATGATTTGAGGTCCATCTGAAATTTGTTTAGGTGCGCAGGTGCAAACACCTACAAGTGACTGTCTGCCACCAAAAAACTGGTTATCGCCCGCTTTATGCTCGTCTACAGCTGCTTTTATCCAGATCAAAGAGTCATTATGTGCAAATACAGAAACGCAAAATGAACAATTTTTGTGAAACTAACTAAATAATCAAAGCCAAAAATGCATTTGCGGATGTTTTATGTGTTTGGTATGTCTAATATCCTTGTTTAGGCCCCTTTATATTTGGAAACTAGACCCTAATTACCATTATTTATGTATGGGTTCTGTTTAAAATAAGACTGGCAACAGCAATGAAAAATAGTGTGTTACGGGTCCCCAATGAACAGATTATACTGGAACACAGCTGGAAAAGGTTTTACACAATAGTAAGTGAATACAGGGTTTTGAAATTCCTGCAAGTGCATTATTATTGGAGGAATATACTTGCTATTTGCTGTTTTTAAACCATGAGCTCAAGAATTAACACTTTACCCTACTGTATAGACGAGTTGGGTATTCATTTAGACACCTACACACATTCTTCTTTACAAAGGCAGTAGTCAACAAACTTGAAATGGTGAGCCTAGCTTTGGCTGTAGTTTCTATAACTACCTTGCTGCTGGTAACATTACAGTTGTCTCCAGGATTTACCTTGGTGTCGGCAGCTGTGGAGACTGTATTTCTGCTTCTGTGTTCAACTTTAGTCTCCCCAATCATTTTTGAATATCCATGTACAGATATCTGGACAATTAGCAAACACTTTTAGACTGAAGTTGTCCAGCTGTAGTCAGATGGACCCATGCACAGCTATGTAAACCCACAACACACAGCAGGCCGATGCAACTTTTCCTGAGAGTACTGCATGATGGTGCACAAGCAAAAGTTCCCACTTACAAATTCAGTACTTATGTTTCAACCGAAGGGGCAAAAGAATAAACTGATAGTGCAATACATGCTTTTGAACGCTCATAGAACCGGATCTGACTTTATCTACGTTCTCTGCTGCCACATACAGCTCACAAATGATACTCCAGACTTTATACCATAAATACTGCAGAACCAAAAGGAGGTTGTTTCAGCAATTTGTCACACCAAGACCCATCTTTTTGTTTGGGCCACACCTAAGTTTTTGATATTATGCCAACAAAACAGCACTAAACAACACCAGAGTACATGCTTAACGCGTGTCAGAGGGATTAATATTAATTAATTAATTAATTAATTAATTAATTAAATAATTTACTTACCAAGAAGCCACCCATCCCACACTGTGCCAGCTTGTAGCCTGTTCCCAACAGCACTGTTGGTCAGGATGAATGAATCCTGGGTTGATCCAGGCCGCCTCGCAACAATGTTACTGAAATGCATTTGCAGATGATCTGTGCATTGACTGAATGGAAATGCTTCTTGTTTACATGAACAAATTCATCTTGTGATGGCGCCTTTATAGCAACGTGTGTGCAGTCAATAGCTCCGATTACATCAGGAAAACCGGCCTTTGCTGCAAATTGCACTTTTATGTCGTCCTGTTCAACTGCAGTGTATGGAAATTTGATATATCTGGCTGACATTCGGATAGTTCCATCCCACGCAGCTGGCATGGCTTGGCTGAGTGTCGACTGGCAGAGTCCCGATCGGTCGGCCAGCTCCCTCTGAAATGACCCTGTGGCTAGGAAGCCCATTGTGGTCAGCACCTGTATGGGCACAGGTCGGGCATGGCTCCTGGGCATGTTGCGCTCCAATAATGGCCGCAGTTCTGAGCACAGTTCCAAGAGGACTGTCCTCAGGAACCTAAAGCAGCTGATGAGCCAGTCATCGTCCTGAGCCAAAAATCCTCTTGGTCTCCAAAAACCTGTTCTCTTCGCACTGCTCCATTGGCAATATCCTCCAACAGTGCCAAAGGTGCCATTGTTGTTAATGGTATTTTCTGCACGATTTTACACATACTTTCATCTGATTGCAAACAACTGGGTGTGTTAATTGTTTATCAAAGTGTCTCTGATGTGCATATCACTTTGAGAAATGACCTTTTTTTTTAACATTATTAACAGTTTCCCAGCATCACCTCTAAGTGTTGCCAACAGCTCAAAACAATAGAAACGTGCGTACACCAGTCAAGAAGTTGGGGTGGAGGACCGCACATTTCCACCATCATTTCCCTCTTGATACATCTGAACGTGAGCGTGGAAAAGTGCGTACGCACAAAAACTTGGTACCCTTTGTGCATGAGGCCTCTGGCCCATTCCTGTTTAAAGTTGATGTGAATGTGGGGGTGTTGCAGAAATTGTCAGTTCTCCCAATTATAATGTCAGAAGGATGTGGGAGGGGTTTTCTTTAGACCATGTTCAGCCATCCGACAAGCACTTTAAGGCATAATGACACCTCAGCCTTTTTCTTTCCTAATTTTGTCCACCATTACAACACTCCCACATGACAAAGAGTGAGCTTGCTGTCACAGAATATATTGACTCCTGTATAGTAAAGTTCATTGGGCTTGCTAAGTCTAGCAACATCCAATATGCAACACCCTTAACCTGTTGAATCTCTGTACGCAGTTTTACATTGAACAAAAACCACAAAACCAGTGCAGTTTTATTCATGTGGCCTTTGAGAAGCAGTATAGCACACTGGTTACTCAGTCATAGGATTCAGTATTTGTGTTGGAAAAATGCTGACTGCCTTCCATGTTTGTGAGCATACAAAGTTTAATTTATTCTTGACCTTAGAAACAGCAGTTAAGAAATCAATTCCAGCTTAGGCTCCATTAACTGGAGCTTTTAATCATATCACATGATCTTCATCAGCAGATAGAGTTTGGCTCTTCTGAGTGATCAAATTTCCATGTTTAGAAGCTTTGTTTTCTTGTGAGAGTCGAATGAAAAGATCGATAGTATACTATACTATAAGTATGCTAGCACCCAGTTAGCTTCGCTTAAATGGACCCATGACTTCCTGGAGTCTGGGAGTTGCCAAGCAACCACCAGAAACTTTAAACAATCGTCTGACACTTTGCCTCCAAAAGCTATAACTTTGCATTTTCTTTGTATACATTTAACAAACAAAATATAGCATGTTAATGAATGGGTTTAAGAGGTGCTAGTAAGTAAATTGTGATATCTTTTGATGAGCATCACACATTCAGACTGTTCTCAACAGTGCTGGAGATTGGTCTGACTGTACCTCATAACCATTCTGCTAAAATGTGTGGGGAAAAAACACATTGGCTTCTCTACATTTATTTAAACCAGTCACAATCATTTTGGGAGATGCTAAGCCCAGGATGCAGCAACAGTGTCCCCTTAAAAATAATGCGCTCAAGAAGCCGAGCACTGTCACTGAAATGGCTAATTCACCTAAAGGAAATTGCCATTTTCAGTATGTATGTTGCGGGTGGGAGGTTGTTGTTGTTTCCTAGAGTAAAGGGATTTATTTTATGTTTTTTAAAGTAATATGCAGATTGCTGAAAAGTTTCAGACCTGTACCCAAAGTCAACATCCAGTAAGTCAGGCTACCTTTTGACAGAGCCGTCCTAGTGACTTCCCTCGTTAAGCCAAGGTAAGCTAAGCTAACTGTCTCCTGGCTTCAAATTTAACAGAAAACCACGTATGTTGTACCAATTTTTTCATCTAAATCTTGGCAAGAAAGCAAATAAGCGTACCTTCCCAAAAAGCGTGAGCTTCTCCTTTAAGTATCTCAATATATCAAAGCAGCAAATGGGCAACATGGTGACACACTACTTGTTCAAACTTTTGAATGGATCAAGTCCAACAGATTCTTGTTTAGTCTGTCTTTATCTTGCAGTGCAAGTCTGTAATTTGCCCAAAGCAGAAATGAAAAAAAAAAAAAACTGTCATTGACTTCTTGCGTTCTCTTTTCATGCCCTGGGTCCTGTTAGCACCTTCTTCATCATCCAAGGCATGTTTATATGTGCTGTAACAGCACAAGTGCTGTAGCCACTGACCTACAGCGGATTGTTTACGTATCAGAATGGGAATGATAAGTGATTCTTATCCTTCAGTCTGGTCTTGTATATTGCTCACTGCGGTTTGATATTTATATGATGTGTTATTCTTTGTCTGTGTGTTTGAACCACACGGGTGATGAAATGCCAGCGGGCAACGGAAAAATAAATTAAAAATGATAAGACTGTAAAAAATAATTAAAAACCCCGAGTTTTATTTCTGTTGGCTCCCAGCAAGGTCATATTGTTTGTGGAGCCATATGGGAGTGAATGGCATGTGTGGCACGCCAAGGCGATAAACAGTTCCCTTCCAAACTAACATCTTGCCACTGAGCTTTCAGGAAAAAGAGCACCGTTTGAGCGTGAAGTGGATGTGGCGCTCTTCCCTCTCAAAATAAATGGAAACCACAAGCATCGCATCAGCATACATGAAAAAGACTGCAAGGCCTTACATTGTTCCCTCAGAGAAAGAGCTGGAACACTGAGAACAGGAACTTGCTGGCACGGCGGTGTTGTTGTTGTAGAGAATGAAAAGGGTGTGAGCCAGGTATACAGAGCTAGTTCAATAAAGCTTTGACCAAAAATATTAAACTGAGCCGAAAAGACTGAGATGGAGCCAGTTCTATGTCTCCGAGTGCCCTTGAATGTTTTTTCACAGTGTATATTCTGTGCTTGAATGAATATTTGCAGGTATGCATACAGAACAGCAACAAATGGATAAACTGTGGACAGACAAAGGGTCAGCAGTCATTTATCTGCATTTCCATAAAAGTCAGACTATGGACAATTAAGTTCATGGCACATTCAGCACACTTGCAGTCCAGCTGTGGAAGCAGGAGGAGATAGGAGGAGTTGATCTCTTGCCAATATGCGGTATCACTCCCCAAATCTCAGGTTTGACGGTTCAGCCCATGCCAGTAGTTCCCAGAATGTCTTCTCTTTCCATGTGGGAAAACTTAACCTCACATGAGATTCGAGGGGTATTTGTTTTCACCTACTGTCACGTTAAAGGCCGACCCATTCGGGACGGATCAAGCGCGATGCCAGACTCCGCTGTCACGTCTTCATGCCACTTATGAGACGACTATTTCCAGCGGTAAACACTCGACTGAGCGCGAGCCAGTCAAAAAAATGGAATATTCACATGGATGTTTGGTTGAAATATTGCGGGGCGCCTGTTTTCGTGTGGATATCTCGACATCTCCCGAGTGTTTTTCATGACACAGTGATCCCAGATGTGGCCTTTGAGTCGTCGTCCAGCCCAGCACTCTCGCTCTAACCCGACTGGGACGCCCGCCACTGAGTCCTAAGAGTCATGGGTTCCTTTTTTTAAGTCAACAGGCTGTTTATACGGGCCATGCCAGCTGGATCTGTGATTGCAGGCCACTGGTTTATTTTAATTAGCCGTGCAGAGCAGTTCCGATGGGTTTTAGTGTGACTCACCCCTTTTTCAAAACATTAGTCTCCACCAAGTCCCACTGTTGCCCTTTGAGGTTGGGTTTCATTTCAGATTAGTTAAAAAAAAAGAAGCAGGAGCCATCGGTGACGCTGCACCACGTAGCCGGTGTGTGTGTGTGTGTGCATTTAAGTTGTTGGTGCTTTTGTGCAAGAAAAGTGCTGGGAAAGTGCCGAAAATTGAATTAATGAGACTTCTGCATATATTTTCTCACTAGTTCCTTCCTTATCAGCTGCGAAGAATTTAGTTTTGTTGGACAAACCAGACTTCCAACAACAGCAGAGATTGGTTTGATAGAAATATTTTCATGTTCTGCAAGGCTTGAAGTGTTCTGTAGACTGATTCTACTGTGACATCTTGTGAAGAACAAGTCCAGGAAAACACTCAAATTGTTGCTTAGATAGCAGAACTTTTTAAAAAATTGTAGGTTTCTCCACTCACAAATCTGTGCAGTCCTTTGTTGCTGTTTTCTGGAAAAGTGCACCTTCAGATGTACACTTTATAGCATTTAAGGTGGTCGTCCAAGTCATCCACCACAGCTATGAGTGTGCAGCTACCCCCTGCCCTCTAATCTGTGCGTCAGACATTCATGCAAGACCAAAATCAGACCAGCCGAGCCCCCCCTCTGTTTTACCGTCTCCTCGCGAAAACAAAAATGAATTAAGCAGATAGCATGACTCTGCAGTATCTTCAACAATGTACTCAACAGTCTATTTTTGTTTTGTAGATGTATAATCATCAAGTTGTCTCTGCAGCAGTTATTCTACTGTGTCCTCCACAAATTATAGCTTGTGTTATAATGTAAAAGCCTCAACATTTGTCATTTGTCAAGAGATGCTTTAAAGGTCATGTCAGGCGAAAATAATTTTTTAGAGTGTTTTGTGGTTATTATAAACTCGGAGGTGTAAAATAAAAGTTGTTACAGCATAAACGATTCCCTACACCCGCCCACAACTATCTAGCTTACCAGCTTTATAAGCAAAAATCTTTCAATCACTAATGCAGAGAGAGTTTTATTCCTGAAGGGGGTGGAAAAGCAGCAGCTTACTGGTTTTCAAACAGTTTGTTACAACATCCCTGAAACCTGAGGTTATACAGACATGGTGGAATTAATCTATCTTCTCAGTATTTTGAAGTTAAGATCTATCAGACACACCATGGAAAGATGTAAGATTGAATTAATTTGCTGAACAGAAGCACAATATGGGACCTTTGAATGGCAAGTCATCCTCACATTTATACTTTTCTACACTACAGATGCTTACATTTACATTATCAAATCAAAATCAAATCAGGTTTATTGTCATTTTGCTGGATAGTAACAGGCAAGATGAGAGAGCGTTTCTTCAGGATTATCCAACCAGCAAGTTTTGCGGAATGAACATCTGGGATAGAAAAAACACTCAAAACGTTCACTTTCGTTGTCTCCTGAAGTGGCCACTATGCGCGCCGCCATCACCATGACAACAATCTTAATGTCATTATTAAGCTAGCTGCCTTATTTAGAGATAACAAAACAATCTAATTTATTGTTCCCCTTGTGTGGATAAAGCTAACCATCAATGGATAATCCGACGCTATCCAAGCAAAGCTGATATTTCTAAATCAAAGCACTAGAGTGGTGTATTTTTTTCCTCCTTAGATGTATACTTTTGGGCTTTAAATTATGTTTTAAATTCAATTCAAGCTCAAAATTGAATCTGAAGTTTCTTGTTGGCTTTTTGTGTTCATTGCATAACTTTTTTGCCTGTGATTTTTAGAGCTGAAGAGATCCCGACCACTTGTACATTCTTAAAAACACCAGGGTCCACATTCTGCCCTGTGACACCGGCACTTCATTTTCACTGCCTCTCCGGCAGAGTGTTTTAAGTAAATCTGAGTTTATTCAAAACACATGAATGGCATTGGAGGGACTAAACCCCGGCTTCAAAACTTGCAGTAAAGACGGCTTTTGATGTAGCCACATCAGTGCGCTGAGTACACAAACGTAGACACTTGCGAGAGCAAAAAGTGTGGTTTGACATTTCCAACTTATCACATCAGGTATCAGGTTTCCTTTGTGTACATATGCAGTCATGGACTCTGCTTTTATTTCCTCAGCCAAAAGATTACATCTGATATCTCTCATTCCTCCCGTAACTTTAATTTCTGCTCTCTGCGTCTCCACCTCTCTGCGACTTTCAACATGTTGTTTAGACATTTGGTGAGCATAACAGGGCTGTATAATAAATCCCGCTCGCTTTCCAGTGCGACCACTAAACATGAAATTCAGCTTTTTCACAGCTCCTGCGAGGAGTTGTAACCAGATGACAGTCCCGTCCAACACACACTCACTGCGCCCCGCAAAACGTGAGATATTGTGTGCAGCTTGTGCAGAGAAAGACAACTCCGGCTATGTCATTCTTACTTTGCGCTTTTATTGTTGAAGAAAAACAGCACACTAACCCTGAACGCCTCAGCAGAGCACCTTTTTTTTACACACTCGTAACTGTTAAAAGCTGCAGCTGCATAAGGATCGGTTACATTCTTTATCTCACCTTATAGAGGCTTTCCAAGCGAGGACGATAAATTTCCAGGCCGCGGTCGCAGAGGCTGTTTGTGAATCCGCAGCCATCGCATTGGCTCCAAATTAATTTTCTTGCAGCTGTTAACAGATGTTGAAAGAAAAAAAAAGGGATTGTAATTATTAAAGGTCTACAGGGGGACGTTACATAAAACACCAACGTAGTGAGAAAGCAGACAAAACCATGGAGTCATTGTGCTCCGGAGAAGGGGGAAAGAGAAAAATTACTGGCGGACAGATTTGTAAGAAATGGCCAAGAATTTTCGCTAAATCTCATTTAGTCATTAAGTAACATAAACACCTTTTTAAAGATGTAAGAACATACTGATTTGCCCCTAATTAGCCCTAAAGTTTAGAAATTGGTGATTGAAAGGGAGAAACATAAAAGCTTGATAAGCAGATTTCTTCGGTTACTTGCTTCTGATGGATGCTAGAAAAACTAAAAACTGAGTCAGTAAACAGGCTCTTATTGAAAGGGAAATACTTTGGAAACACGTGTCTTGGAGAACCTGTTTATCAGTCGGTAAAATCATCGTCATTTCTGAGAACATTTATGTTAACTTCATCTTTCCACTCGGTGTCCATTTCACGCGTTGTGAAATGCAAATCAGACAGGTCCAAACACATGTATTGCGAATGGAGGGAGGAGAAGAAAAAAAAATGCTACAGACATGTTAAACACAGCGGATCAAAATGTGATGAGGAGCCTGAACAGAATGTCTTTGGGTCAATTGTAGTGCATTTCACGATACCCCGTCTTAAGCTGTATTTGTTTTCTACCATAAAACGCCTGATAATAAGGCTTCCTAAATGTCACAATTCACACAAGAATGTCAGTAGTCAGAAAATACTTGCCTTTTGTACCACAACAGTTTGCGATTCGCGACTCATCCAGCTTGGCACATTAAAATAACAGCCCACACACTGAAACGATTATGGGAATAACGTGGGGTGTTTTAACAGCTGTAGGCTGGGGGAGGGCAGGGCGAGAGGCTGCGATGGATCGTGGAGTGACAACAAGAGGAGAGACCTATCTCAGTACTTACCGGGATCCAGCTTTCAATATCGAACAAGTGGAAAATAATATGGTGGTTTGCAAAATGTGGATAAGTTGTTCCATCAGGGCAGCGAGACGTACGCAAGCTGAACGGTGCTAAAAATGGGTTGTATTTATGAATAGTTTTAATGCGTATATAAAATCTTTTATTGTTCTTTTAGAGGTCAAAGGTCAGGGTTTCTCCTCAGAGTGGAGATGTGCACATGTGCTGTAATCAGTGTTTTTTACAGTCATTTCTAAAATGATAAAATGAGCTCTGCTTAGTTTTACAACCATTAAGTGGGTTTTGGGCTCATTTTTAGCCGTCTGACCCACAATATTACCGTTTGGCAGCGCTGTCGGTACTCCCATAGTTTTCAGTGGCAGCAGACAGCTGTGTTCAGTGGTAAAGCAGAAAATAAAATCACCGTGCTTGGCACCAAATGGCAAACAGATACAGTTAGCAACCAGCCAGTGAACACAGTCGCAGTTAAGGGAGCTAGATATTTATATCATGAGTTAAACAAGACTAAAAAAAGAACAAAGATTGAATAAGGCAGAAAGAAGCACAACTCCAAATGAATGAAAATGTTGCCCAGTAACTGCTGGGTTTTTAATGCAATTCAGTTCAATATTTTCATATTTAGCCAAGTCACAGCATAAGTCATCTCAAGGCGCTTCATATGATGAGGTCTTACAGTACACACAAGGCTGCCAGAAGAAATACGTTTAAAAAACTGCTGAAAACTCTCACATAAAAGACTATAAAAGCAATCAAAATAAAAGCAAATATTTTAAAAATTTATTTTTAGCTGATTTAAATACAGTAAAACTGTAATTTAATGTAATGTCAATTCTGGAGTCACATGTTATGAAATGAAAAAATACTTTATTTATCCCAGAAGGGAAATTCAATTATAAAATAAATGATAAAAACACAAATGATTATATGTAAAGTTTACATTTTATGTAAAGTAATACTTTTTCTCTGATTTTACCAAACACTATCTGTAATTTAACAAAGCCTGTTAAAAATAATCTACTATTCTCTCATTCCTTATCATACATATTTTTTCTTTAAATAACAGTAAATATCTGTAAAATGATTTAAATTTCTTACTACTTTAGATACAGTAAAAATTGTATACTTTTGTGGTCAAATGCTGTAATACCATGACAGATGTTTGACATGGATGTTAGTTACATTTTTCTTTTTCTGTGACTTTACGAGTTATTATCTGTAATTTTAGAAAAATCTGTAAATTATTTTAAAAATTACAGCTAAAACTGTTAATAAAATGTAAAACATGAACGTTTTTCTTATGCTAAAGAGAGAAACCCAACAAATCCAAACGATTCCCTTCGAACGGGATCATTTGGCAACACTGAGAAGAAGAAAAAATTCCTTTTTTAAGGGAAAAACCTCCATCAGAACCAGGCTCAGGGAGGGCAGTGGTCTGCCTCGACCTGTTGGGCCGAGGCTACAGAGAAAAGAACAAATGTTTGCTCCACAAGTGGCCAAAATAACCTGTAATTGTGGGTTTCAAGGAATCATTTTACATTCAGGAAATCCACATATAAACTTTTTTAGCAAAGTTAGAAAAGAACATAATTCACTTCCCCCTCATGTCTGCATGCTAAATAAAAAGAGCAAACAGATGTTTTAGCGAGAAATGGAAACAAAAAAACAGCATCTCTTTTGAATTAATTGCATTTTAAGTACTTTTCTGTTTGTGTGTGGATTTAAAAGCCTGTAGCTACTATATGTTAATTTATTGTAGAGGTGCAGGTAGGGGAGTTGTTACACCTTTGGACAAAGCTGATGAAAGCAGTTTCCACTATTTTCAGTCTTCATGGTAAGCTAAGAGAATCACCTGCTGGATCCAGATTGACATTTAGCCTCCAGACATGAAATCTTCTCAAGTGATTCTTGGCGATAATGCAGTTCAACATATTTCCCATTTTATCTAATGAAAGTGTTTTTAGAGCAAACTAATTCACAACATGGACACTCGAGCACAATTAGAAGCTCAGTATCTTATTTGTGGGCAAAATGACCCTACATGCAAATGCAAACAGTAAAAAACAAAAAGAAAACTTAAATCAAAGCTACTTTTATTTAACTTGAAGTCAGTGACGGTTGATGTTTTTGCTCGGGGTCTTCTATGTGTCAGACTCAAATGTAAGCATGCAGAGTAGCAGCTGCTGATAAAAGAACCTTTCACCTCTTCCACATTATCCTGACTGGCCTTAGAGTTTACACTTGGTCCTTTCAAGTCAAAAGCCATCAGATTACAACCGACTCTTCTTCTTCTTCTTCTTCCACACGCTTCCCCTCTGGTGGCCGCAACGCTCCTCTCACCGCACGAGCCCTTGAGAAAAGCACATAACAAGCTTGGCTCCGTGACCCAAAACATCTGCTGCTAATATGGGTCAGTTTTATCCCCAGGTCTCCTCAGAAAAAAAAAACCCGCACATGAACACTAAATGAAAAACATAAATGGCATGAATCAACCGGGCCGCGTGTTATTTCCCAGCACTTGTATCAACATGCTAAGGCACCCGCCGAGCTGTGAAATATCTAAACTGGGACGCCCGTCGCTTCTCCTCGCCTCCAAAAAAGGCTCTTCCTGGGCCGAGGTCAAGCAAGGAGAGAGTGAGAAGCCCACAGAGTATTTACTGTGCAAACAGCAGTCGAGTTATCATGTCTGGGAGCTGCTATTTGTTGTGACGGTTATAGAAAGATGATGGAAATTTGATTTAAGCTGCCCAAAACGCTACTTAAGTTTCAGTAATAATGTGAGTTAGAAATCTGTTGTTGGGAATAATAAACCTCCTGAGGGGAGACGGTAGTGAGGACACATCCATCACTATTTCCTTTCATCATTATGCAGCAGCAGATAATTGGAGACTGCATTGTCTCAATAATGCAGAAGAACTTACTTTCTGACACACAAAAATAGCAAAAAATCAACCGTTCAAAATCTAAATCCACATCTACAGACAGCTGGCAGGGAACGTTGCCACAACATTGGATAACATAACCTACAAATTCACTTTTTTTTTTTTTTTTTTTAAAGAAAAAGTTTTAATCAAATGTTTAAAGAACGTTTTAAGAGCAATTTAATTTCAACGCAGATTATGTTTCATGGTAACAAATAGGGAACGTTCAGGAACCAACAATTAAAAGAAACGTTTTCCAGATGTTATCGAGGCCTTCGATTATTTTTGCAAAATGTTCCTGTAATGTGATATATTAACAAAGGTGGAACATTCTGGCCCAGTGTTCTGAGAATGTTTTGGGGCTGTTCTTGAAGGAACACATTGTGAGACTTTTTTTTTTTTTTTCAAAGAACATTCTATAATGTTCCACAACGTTTTTATAATAACAAAAGAAGTGTGTTTTCAGTGTAACGTTAAGATTTGAGAACGTTAAGGTGTAAGGTTATCACCAAACATTTTCAGTAAATGTCTTTCTTTAAGAGGAACATTTTGGGAACTAAAAGAAAACTTTGCAGAATGTTCTCAAAACATTTTTTGAACAAAGAAAGAAACGTTCCCAGCAAGCAGGAAACGTTCCCACAACGTTAGCGAACATTAGCTACAAGTTCTAATAATGTTTAAGAGATGATCAAGTGGTCAAAGAACTTAGTGTATGTGAAATGATTACAGAGGAGAGAATGTTCTACAAACAACATTCAAAAAATGTTTTTAATATGTTGTAAAGGCATCAGAAGACAGAACGTGTTTTTGTAAAGCATTCCTGTAACTTGATATGTGAACAAAGGTGAAATACTTCGCCTGCAATATTCTGAGGATGTTTTGGAGGTGGTGCTGTTGACAATGTTCTTCTGTAAAATGTTCCCACAATGTTTCATGATAAACAAAGGCAGGACATTGTCACTGTCAGCTGGAAAATGTAAAGAACATTTTTAGTAACTTTAGAGAACTTCAGAAGAAGATAATTCTGAGAACTAGAATAAAACATTGCTAGAACTTTACTGAACTTTGCAGAACTTTCTCAAAACGTTTTTTTGTGCAGCTGTCTTTCTAGTGTTCCTTCACCACAAGCTCCGAGGACCTTTTCTTATCGCTTGCTGTGACCTCTTCCAAACAGCGAGCGCTCTCCTGGTATCAGGCCTCGGAGGAGAGCAAACATCTGTACTTGGCATGCGCTAGCGGCTAATTGTTTGTCAGATTTTGATGAAGTGCTGGAGGAAAACGCTGATACAGACGTCCATTAGCTGCCCCCAAACACTGTCTGACACTGTGTCAGCGTGTCGGTAAAACCCAGAGTTTTAAATAGAAACACTTGTAGCCGGCTGCAATTAACCGTATGTGACAGTGGATATTGCCAACAGGGAAACGGCGTTGCCCTCCGCTGCAGCTCTGGCCTCACTTTGGGGTTTTATTCTTCATCTATGGCGCATGGAGACCTTTGTAGTCCCGTGTTACAATTAATTTTCTGTTCGTTTTGTGGCCGGAAGTAGAGTCGAATGCCATTTTTTCCTACGTTTGTCGTCTGTGAATCGCCTTCTTGTTCCAAGGTGCCACTCTCCCCCCCTCCTCCTCCTCAGACGATACGCGTCGACTGACCTCTAAATAGGGAAGTTTTATGCGGCTGACCTTTGACTTTTACGTCTCTGTATTTATGTCTGAGAAAATAGTGAAATTATGACACTTAACACTGTCGCCTGCGTGTGTCTGGAACGGCTCTGTGAAGACTGGGGGCCATTGAGACCGCAGGTCAATCCATGACACCCTTCACTCCGGTTTAATAGTCCAGCGCAGAGACACATTCGCTTTGACATGCCATGAAAACCGAAGAAATTCCTCATTCGGATGGATTGTAAAGCCTGTATGGCAGTTTCAGACTTATTTCTTTCACGAGGATTTAATTATAGCCACGTAGAAAGAGAAAAATGGAACAGTGTTATTTTACAAACAATTTACACTAATTACAAGGTTACTTAATCCTCCCAATTGTAAGCAGTTCTGGGTGTTGTTGGCTCCATTTTTACTCACTGTGGGCTCATTTTTCACTGCAACATAAAGTCCTGTGCTTCTATGGAAACAGAACGAGCATCACTTGAAGGAGAGAGAACTCAAAAATGTCTTTTGTGCAGTATGACTAAGGTATGATGCCATAAATATTTTTTAAAAAGAGAAACACTAATTTCTTTAAATACTAATTGAACAAACCTTGAATCAACATGTACAATACTTTTTCAAGCATCCATAATGGTTATCTATACTGGAATAAAAATTTTTTAAAAACTTGTGCATCTAAATACTGTAGATGTTTCACTTTAATTTTTTTGTTTTGTTTAGTTTACATATTTTTTGAAAGAAAGCCTGCAGTTCAGCCTAGTTTAATCAAAAAGTCGCCGATTTTATTTTTTTTTTGTCATATAACTGTTGGTCAAAGCTGAGCCACTAATTGCTTCACAGTTGCATCAAGGAATGGAAATTTGTAGATTTTTACCAATTTTGGTTAGAGCAAAGGATGTATTTTTGGCGAATTTGTAAAGGAAATATTGTAAAAATCCTGATGTTAAGCTTAGATTTGGTAAATGCTCCGGATGAAACCACACTTTGTACACAACCAGTTCAAGGACGTGATGAAAATGCAGCAATTCATGCTGTTTTTGCAATTTCTAACTCTGATAAACGGTGTTATTTTGGCAATTTTTTTAAAAAGTCAACATGTCTTCCAAACCAGCTGGCAGGTTTGGAGGTTCAGAGGGTTAATAATTAATAATTGATAATAATTGTCAGCTCATTAGGTTAACGCTAGACATACAAACAAAGGCTAAAATGTCATTTAAAAACACATACAAGAGATGCGACTTGAACTGCAGAAGCGCTGATAATTGGTTGAATATTCCTATAAACAGTGATAGTTGGCCCCCCAGAGGACGAGCGCTATAAATCAGCGCTGCCTGTGAATAATGGCACAGAAACATCGACACCTTAAACATAACACCAGCTATAGCCTCTGGTGTGAAAGCACACGGTGTGTTTCATTTTATTTTTGTTTGTTTTTGTGCAGGCCTTTTGTATAGAACCGCTCTCGTAGATAGAAAATAATCTCTTTGCAATTATCAAAATACATTCCAGATGCCACGCTATAAAAACAGATGGTCTCACAGCACAATCAGTTGATTCATAAATGAGGAGGGAGAAGGAAAAAAAAGAAGAAGTTGAAACTCATTTAAATAAACACAAACAAAATCAAGAGCGGAGGGAAAATATCTCTTTACAGTCCGATTACACAATGGCTCTTTCTGTGAGATGGAGCGTTTACATCCGCTGATTCAGGTGTCACCACGGCGGCGCTCTGTGACATGTGTTTGCGCTGAGCAGCAACTTTGCACAATCATCTGCTGGGGTTCAGTCTCGTACGCGACGAGCCAGAAGCCGGCAGTGGCCTCTTTGATCATCTTTCCTGATGTGTGGTCACAGTGGTTTCACTCTGCTCCTTTTGGCTCAATCAAGAGCTCTTGATCTCCTCGAGGTCCAGCTCCAGAAAACAAGAACCTGCCCCGCTGTGGAGACACCAAGCGAGACCCAGTCAATGAGCAATCAGATTCCCCTCTTATCTATTTGGCTTGGCTGAATGTGGATGTTAATCAGTCCCATATCTCAGTAATGGTGTTCCTGTTAATTGCCTCCCTTCGTTGTGGCTGTATTCCCTTTCGCTTATGATCTCTATCTGCAAATGAGGTCAGAAGAGGCATATGGATCTTGTTTCCAGCCTGGCTTTTGCTGAATCCTAACAGGGGAACGAGTGCTGGCCAGGCATTTTAAAGTCGTCCTCAGATCAAGGCACTTGTCGTAGCTCCCATGTGCTGATGTCACTGCTGGGCCTTGAACTTGTTCCTTAATATCCTTATTTAACCCTCGATTTTCTTCAGCCGTTTCCAAGATACAGCAGAGAACACGGCCGCATGTTTCCCCACAACGGGGACACTCAGTTTTAATACAGTTCCCCAAGAGAATGGTTCCATTTGCATATTCATTGAGCCTCTCCATCTGACGCTCATATCGTTAGAACCTGGTGACGGTGTGATATCTGAATGGCTCCAGGGCAAGTCAGCCACCCGTCTGAGCTACATGCAAATACAAAAGCAATGCGGATTGGGTTAATCACATTCTATACTTGGACTGACCTGGTCTGGTGACGCGGTGCCAATGGAGATAAAGTTGAGAGCTCAAACTTTGCTGCTGACACAGCATGACAAAAATGGAAAAATTAATTTGACAAATGGACTATGATGCAAATATGTGCTTTTGGAGGTGGAGTACCATGAAGCTGGAAGGTCAGCTGGGGCAAACAGAGTCGTCTTTTGTTGCCTTCTACCCCACCTCCAACCCCTTAAAACCTTCTTTCTTTGTTGGGGGGTGGGGGTGGGGGGGTGTTTAACTGTCATTTCTTTCAAGCTTCTCATGCATAAATAAACCTGTACCCTCCTCTCCCTCAGCCAGACCTACTCAGGGGAGCAGGAGGGTCTAAGAGCATTCCTGCATGAAGACTTTCCCTTTTTTTTTTTTTCAACTTTGCTTTGATTTTACGCTCGTTATCCCCCCCTACAGCTCTGCCGGTCCTGGACAAGAGACTCCATACCTGATGAAACAATGGGGGGGCTGTGCGGCCTGATGAAGCCAAACTGAGCTTGGAGGAGCAGGACGGGGTCGTATTGTCTCCCTTCTCCACAGGAGCAAAAAAAAAGAAGGGGGCAGACGCCATTCTCCCCCAGTTTTCTGCAGACCAAATCAAATTAGCTGCAGAGCGCTTGTGAAAGAAGAGATTCTCCAAAGCGGGACGTCTTAGCCGGTCAGTTCTCCTCATAACCCCTTTTGTTATTCACGAGTGCCCAGCTGTTGTGCTGCTGCCGTCAAAGCAGAGGACCTTCTCCGGCTGATCTTCAACCTCGTCGTTCCTAATGATGCCCTCAAGGCACCGAGGCCCAGGGGGCAGGTGGCAGGGTGAAAGGTCTCTGTGGAGAGGACAAACTCTGCTCACTCTGATGACTTCACTCCGTCTTGACTGGGGGACCACAGAGGCTAAAATCCACAAGATCTGTTGCTTTATTGGTCAAGGGATTTTTCAGATTGATCAGTTAAGTGAAGGAAAATTAGCAGATGAGCAGATGGTCTTTGAAAAACAGCAGGTAGATTGATTGATGTAGGAATTTGAGACCTAATTCTCACAAGAATAAAGAACAAAATATCAAACTAAAGAACCAAATTAAACTTTGAATTATAGGAAAAACTCTAAACCAATACTGAACTCACTTTTTTCACTTTTTCATGACCGGAAATGGCAGATACAACATTTACAAAGTGCTTGATTCAGCTTTTATTTATTACCATTCCTATTAATAATAATATGAATTATAACAGTAAAAAGTTATTGAAAAGTAACTAATCTTTAGCACCTCTGAGGATTAGAGTTGTTTATCTGTTTTCCTTTTTTTATGACAGCTGGCATCATAAAAGTTGTTTTGTTTTTTTTTCTTTCTAAGCTTTGAGTTGCAGTAATTGAAGTTTATGAATTTCCACCATCACGGATCAGTGAAATCGAGATGATCCTCTATGAATCATACATTAACAACAGTCTAATTTCACGTGTGATTCGTTAAGATAAACATACAGGAAAATAGAAATGCATAGAAAAGTGATCGTGAATTTAAAGACACTCCACCTCCAAAAAAAGAAATCATGAATCATGTTTTTAGTGGAATCCATGTCTTATTAGGAAGAGTTCACACACTTAATAAAATTCTACTTCAATAATAAGTATAATCCTGAAAGAAAACCCTATAGCAAACTCAGAACTCATGTACCATAGTCCAGAGTCCTGGTCCAGCTACCAATCACATGATACAATACTGACCCCTAGTGTAACTTTAATGAAACAACACTTTGGATAAATGAAGTCCAAAACAACGATCGAGCAGCAATGACAGAATTCATTATGATCACTGGCACTGCATCATAAAACACTGGTTTTAATTCGCTGTGGGCAGCCTCAGCACTCCCTGCTCTGTAAATGTGTTTATCCTGGGCCAAGCTGCGACTAGTTTTCATGCCACACTTTGGATTAGATAGTGATCTTGTGCAATCAGGAGTTGGTGGCACTTTTGACGAATCTATCCACGCTCTTGATCGGCCAATGTTGCTGGATGGGTGGAAGGTGTGTCCTCGTGGTGGCCGGGGCAGTGGAAACATTTCTGGCTGACAGGTTTTGGCTGACAGATCGCTTCACAGTTGGGACTTGGGACTCACAGATCTTGACCAGCCTGTGACGAACATCGTCCTTGTGCTGTGGTGGACACGGACTCTGTTTCCGGAGAGTTGTATTAGGACCCCATGAATCTCTCAGCCTGGCGTTTCTCTCCATGTTAACGCTAGCTTCATCCGTGCACCGTGCCTTCTGGATGGCATTCACCCTGAGGAGGAGGCAGTCTCGAGTCAGGGGATGATGAGGACCCCTCTTCTTCATCCGTTCACTTGCTGCCTTCTCACTTAGCATCACTGACGGTTTCACAGTCTCACAGTGCACCCTGGCTGTAAAGGGAAAGCTTCACTTACAACAAGAATCAACTGGCTTTAGAGCACATTTCTAATATGATACATGGTGGTTAA
The DNA here is from genome assembly GCF_000690725.1 of Stegastes partitus. Classification (NCBI taxonomy): domain Eukaryota; kingdom Metazoa; phylum Chordata; class Actinopteri; family Pomacentridae; genus Stegastes; species Stegastes partitus. Next base: position 257,954 of record NW_007578763.1, read on the forward strand.
CAAAAGTTTACATACACATGCAAAGACCATGTATATCATGGTGGTCTTGAGTTTCCAATAATTCCTACAACTCTCAATTTAGGACTTAGGGTTTTGCCTTGCCAAACTCTATCCCGATTTCATGTTTCTTTACCACATTTGATGTGTGTGATTGTCTTGCTGGAACACACAACTGTATCCAAGAGCCAACCTTCTGGCTGATGATTTTAGATTTTCCTGAAGAATGTGGAGATAATTCTCCTTCATCGTTATTCAGTTTACTTTGTGTAAACATAGTACTGCCATCACCGTGCTTGACAGTAGGTTGGGTGTTCTTGGGGTTAAAGGCCTCACCTTGTCTCCTCTAAACATATTTCTGGTCATTGTGTGGTTAGATTGCTACATTTTTGTTTCATCTGTCTGCTGACCTTTCCTCCAGAAGGCCTTTTCTTTGTCCATGTGATCAGCAGGAAACTTCAGTCGATGAAGTTGAACCTTAGGATGCATGACCAATTGTCTCTCAGCAGCAGGTGACAGTTTGTGTTTCCTTTGTGATTGTGTGTCACAACTGTAACATGCACTTTATACTGACAAACAATTGTTTGCACAGACAGTTTTGGGATCTTTGAAATGGCCCCATGTGACTTTCTTGACTTGTTCAAGCCAGTGATTTGCTTTTTCAGATCTTTGCTGAGGGCTGTAGGGTGGTGCAGTTGGTAGCACTGTTGTCTCGCAGCAAGAAGGTTGCCGGTTCGCGTCCCGGTGAGGGCACCGGAGTCTTTCTGCGTGGAGTTTGCATGTTCTCCACCGTGCAGCGTGGGTTCTCTTCAGGTTCCTTCCTCCCACAAGGTCCAAAAACATGTTGAGGTTAATTGGTGATTCTAAATTGTCTGTAGGTGTGAATGTGAGTGTGCTTGGTTGTCTGTCTCTAAGTGTGGCCCTGCGATGGACTGGCGACCTGTCCAGGGTGTCCCCTGCCTTCGCCCTAAGTCGGCTGGGATAGACTCCAGCCCCCCCGCGACCCTAGTGAGGATTAAGCAGTGTATAGATAATGGATGGATCAGATTTTCCCACTGTTTGTGGCTGAGTGTATGAAATGGGCTCCACTTAAATTCACCAGCTGTAGTCAATCATAAACACTCATAAGAAGTTAAGAGGCCATGTCATTAGTCAAATTTGATTAACACAACTTTCTACATCTTTCAAGCTGGTGTATGTATACTTTTGAGCCAGCAGGTGTTGTCAAATTTGACGTAAGACGTATAATAAATCTACAAAAGAACCAAAATACACGATTGTTTTTTTATGATGCATGTGTTTTAATGATTCCTTCGCACAAAAGAGTTACTGAAATCATTGGAAAAGTCAATGGAAACTCAAGACGTCTATGATATACACGGGCTTTACAAGTGTCTGTAAACTTTTGCTCCCAGCTGTACATCTGAGATTTCTTACCTTGTGTTTGACGTCTGGTGGGGAAGCAGGTCTGGTAAAGCAGCTCAGCTCTTTCTGGTTTCATGCTGTAACAGCCATAAATCTTTTGGGTTGTTGAAGACACCTGTGCTGTGTCATCTGCCCCGACAGAGGTAAAACGAAACCTTCTGAGCAAAGCAGCAGATTTCTCAGAAACTAAAGCATCCTGAGACACCAAATCATCCCGGTCCCTTGGAGCTGAATCTGCGTAATCCCAGAACACTTTGGCAAACTGGTAGAGCTTCACACTGGATGTTGTGTTCACTAATATGCTAAAGGAGGACAGTGAGACAAAATGTGATGCCGATTACTGGAGTATCACCACAACACAAGAGTAAATGACACTTTCATGAGAGCGCATCTGACTTACCTGTTCTCATTGAAATGCAGGGACAGTATTTGGCCTGTTTCAGTCTCTGCAGTGATTTCTTTCAAACAGCCTCCAGTGAGGAAATTAAATATGCAAATCTTTCCATCCACACAGCCGGTAACAACACGGAGGTAGGAGAGGCTCAGAGATTTTACCTCCCTGCAGAAAAGTCAGAAGACACTATAAACCTATGTGACCAAATTTAAAATGCTGAATGAATGAACTTTCTGGACAGTTTTGTATAGTGGCTTTAAAGGTTTCTTGCTTACATCGGGTGGTTGAAGGTCATGAGACATTCTTTCGCATCACAATTGGTGCTCCACGCCATGACCTTTCCTCTTGAGTCTCCAGATAGAAGGTGCCATTCGTCAAAGAACAGGCACTTCACTGAGCTGCTGTGAGCAGTGATCACCTTAGGAAAGGTAGCACATTGCACGGAAAATTAGGAATTTATGAACAAAGGGAAATGTTTGATCAACTGCATAAGGCACACACTTAAACATAAAACACATACAGAGAGGTGACAAATTAAAGGAAAAACCAACATTAAGCCTTAGTAATGTTCACATCTTCAGTGCTCCATGCCATAAATTCTCCAAGTGTCTGGAGCACCATTCCTCCAAAAATATTCCATCATTTGGTATTTTGATGATGGTGGTGAAGAGCGCCATCTAAGACGCAAGTCCAAAATCTTTCACAGATGGTCAGTTGGGTCGAGATCTAGTGACTGTGAAGGCCATGGTTTATAATTCCTGTCATTTTCAATTTCATCAAACCATGCAGTGACCCCTCAGTGCCCTACGGATGGAGACAATGTCATCCTGGAAGAGACTACTCTCATCTTTGTACTGATTTTCAGCGACCTTTTAGCTCAAAGTGGACCTAAACCATGCCAGCAAAATGCTCTCAACTGTATGAAAGAGCCACCAAATTCCTTCACTTTAGGGGTCAAGCATTAGGCTTTTCCCTTTAATTTGTCACCCATCTGTATGTGTTTACACTCCAAAAAATATTCTCACCCTGAGCAGTGACGCATTTTCCATGCTCCATATTTTGACCAGGCCCTGAACACAGCTGCTATAGACGGTTGTCTTGCTGATCTTTACACACTGGACGGGGCTGACGTGTTTGAAATTAAAGTCCTCAAATTGCTTCCCGGTGTGCAGACTCCACACTGGCAAAATAGGTTCATTTAAGTTTACTTACACATGCCAATAGAGAACGAGTCAACAAGTTTTTCAACATAAATTTCAGATAAGTCACATTGTGATGTTAGTGATGCTGAGTTCCATGGTGCTTTATGGAAAAGAACAGGAAGAAGATGATTCAAAAAGTGCATCAATAAAACATTATAAAAGGCGTATTATACAAATAGTAATCTGTACAGGTGAGTTTCAAACAGCCTTTTAAACTGAGACACTTACTCATGTGTTCTGATTTCTGTAACAGCGTGGTTTTCCCTGGCTTTAGGCCTGGACAGTTGAATTTTTATCAGAGAGTTTGATTTTAGGGCTCCAAGTGCAGAATAAGAGATTTAAAAGTTTGTAAAAAATGTGGATAAGTTGTTCAGCCATGTTTTTGGGGAGCACTGGTTTGAATATTTCTGATTTGTAAATAGTGGGACTGAAGAACACTGTTAAAATGCTGGTTGAAGTTGAGGAATTGATCAAAAACATCTTCCACATTTCTTATTTAGTGCTAATTGTAGGTGGGTCAAGGTGAGAAGTGGTACTGTTGGATTTCAGTCATATCTGTGTTCAGTTGTATTAAATTAGAATCCATCCAGCATGGGAACAATGCAGGGAACCCAGATTGAAAAGAGCTAAGTAAAATGTACAACTGGGAGTAAATATATATTAAAAAAATTCTGGTAAAACTATTTTTTTGTTGTTGTTGTTGTAAGGCAAGAAACATTCTGTTTCTGCATAAACATCTACAACAAAAGATGAGACAATACTGTGAATGCACAAAAAAATAAATCTCAGCCGTGACCTATTTCTTTAAAAACATAAACTGTTTACAGACTCAGTAGGAGCTGAATTTAAGATTTACAGGCTTACACACACCTGACGCTTGTTTTAAGAAGCATCTTTGTGGGATAAGTTTGCTTAGAACAAGTTATTCAACTTTCCAGAGAACACAGAAGACCTGCTTCTTGGAATAAGATACTCGTGGCTGTTTTCTGAATAGGAAAATGGAGCTGGCAGTGATGTAGCACTAAAAGCAAGTGAGAAGTGTGGTAATATTGTGTAGATGGAACTCTGTGTACATCCTTCAGAAGGCTGCTCACCTTTGACTAAAGAATCCTTGGATCCTGATACAAGTCTATCGTCATGAAGATCCAGGCAGTTGATGGTGCCAGTGTGACCGTACAGCACCATCTCACACCTGTCCGTCTTCAGACTCCAGCACCTGCAGGGATAAATGAACACAAAGGAGAATGTATTATCATCTTTCCCTAAATTCTCATCATAAACTGGGTAATGTGAGGATACGCTGCAGCTCTTCCTCACCTGATACTTTGGTCATAGCTTCCGGTTATCACCAGACCTCTGTCCTCGCAGAGCAGCACCGCCCGAACGCTGTTAACGTGTCCCCTCATCGTCGCCACGGTTTTCGTTTCTGATCCCACATAAATGTGATGCACCAAATGGTCCTTTGAGCCGGTGGCCATGAGCGATCCTCCTCTGTAGTCCAGCACCCGGTGAGGGTCTTTCCTGCCAAACACACGACCACCTCTTCGTTACCGCTGCTTGAGGACAAAGGTTTTCCATTTCAGTGTGCAGGAAATAAGCTACGCAACACAAAAAAAACACTAACTTGCTCAGCAGCACTTTGGTAAAATATGCACAACAATAAACATTCCTCTCTTCCATTTGCACTGTTTTGGTTTTGGTTTTGGAATACGCAGCTGCAAATGGCTTCTCCTGTCAAACCAAAGAAAGGCAAGATCAGTTTAGGTGTGATATATATTTCTAATGGAACAGCTGTGGTGCAATGTTTTTAATTTATTCACCTTTTGATCAGTAGAATAAATATCCTCTGTCTCACCGTCCCTCATGGGAACCAGAACTTCAACAAAGTTGGCATAAGTAGGATTGACTACTGTGCTGCGCCTCTACGACAGAAAAAAAATCATCACTTATTGTCATTTTTATTCGTCCAAATTATTATATTGTAACAAAATTACACCTAAAATAATGTTATTGTTAATCTTCACCCCCCAAAGCATTAAAAAAGCTGTGATTTATAATGCTATATGTTGTAAGTCATAATGTTTTATACTGTTTATACTGCATGTGTCATCCATCTTGTATCCTACCCATTGTTTGTACTGTTTATCCTGTGTATATACAGCATATATCTCATAGCATTAATACTGTTTATCCTTTTCACACTGATTATACCGTTCAACCATAATTTATCTCCACTTGTACATGTGCTTTTTATTGCTGCTTTTGTACACGTGGTTAGAAGCCAAGCTGCATTTCTGATCTAATCTGATTTATTTTCATCCTTATCACCAAAAACTCCAGCAAATATGAATACTGATAAATCATCCAAATGTTCAACCTTCGTCATGGCCTGAATCTGAGACTGCAAAGTCCGTCTGAACTTGATTTCCTCCATGGTTTGCTGTGCAAGGTGCTGCCAGTACCGACAAACCTTCTTGCAGCATTCCAGAGCGTCCTCCTCTAACAGACCTGGTAGGAGACACACATGTGCACAATGACGTTTGCATGTATCTGTAACAATAAAACTTTTCACTTTTCAGTTCCTTCCCACTGTTGCGGACTGCTGAAGCTTATAGGGAATCCAGATGTTTTGGATTGTTGGGTGTTTCTGTCTCTGCCTTTGTGAAGCGCTATGAGATGACTGTTGTTGTAAATATGCGCTATACAAGTAAAATTGAATTGAATTGAATTGAATTGAATTAACACAAGCAGCATGCCGAAGCACAATAAGAGTCCAACATTTTTACATTTTGTCACTGCGCGTTAAATTGCCTGGATGCCTTTAATTTTAGTCTGCAGACTCACAATGCTTTGCTTGGCAGGACTTTGTTGTTCTCATATCCAAGGGCTACCCGCTTGGGTGGGATGGATTTAACAAAAGCATTCTCGAGTAATTAAGCGACATCCCTATGGCACCATTAGCCGAGCTCAGTTGCTTTATATCGTCAGTTTAAGGACATGTCAGTGTCTCAGAACTTCACACTACAGAGCTGATCCAGCACAGCAACAAGCAAGACTCAGTGGAAATGACCATATTGCCAAACACAACCTGACTCGTGTTATTTATGTGTTGACTTGCCCAATATCCTCACGGACAGATGGAAAGGTAGGCAGCCTACGAAGTCTTTGTACAGGCTGACTCCGGACATAGACTTTGAGGATCCAGGAACCACCATGAGAGCAGGATCCTCTGAGTCTTCGTCATGTTCACTGGATATGTTCCTAATGCCTGAAAAGAGAGATTAAAGCTCTAGATGGAAGACTTGTTTATTGTCATTTCTTGTGTATTTGCATATGTGAAAACAAAATGTTGTTCTCCCAGTTCAGTGCAAACTGAAAATATTAACAATGCATACGAATAAATAACGATAAAAATACAGCTGGAAGTGTAAGTTTAGAGAGTATATGATTATTGTATCATCCCAGCTGACAGGGAACATTTCCACAACATTGGATGATATAACCTACAAATTTCTATCTTTTTTTAAAAGAGATTGTTTTAACCAAAGAATGTTTTTAAAGATTTTATTTCAACACAGATTATGTTCCATGATATCAAATGAGGAACATTTTCAAACCAACATTATGTTACAGAGGCCTCAAATGATTATTAGAAAATGTTCTTGTAATGTGATATATTAACAAAGGTAGAATGATGATT
>NW_007578764.1:0-4959 GCF_000690725.1 Stegastes partitus
CACCCTTTGGTGCTCGGACCCTAATAAGCGTGATGAGGATGCTCAGCTGTTTGGTCCTTGCTGTGTTTTATGAGGAAACATGTGGATGGAGCAGCTTCACAGTCCTGAGGCCTCTCTGCTGGCTCTCTTCGGAACCTCAAGCTTCCTCCCACAGTCCAAACCCTTGCTGAGGTCACCTGGTGACTCACCTGTCTGAATGTGAGTAGCTTGTTTCTCTCTGTGACGGACTGGTTACCTGTCCAGGTGAACCTGCCTTTCCTTAGTCGGCTGGGATCAGGTGGAGGTTCACAGACAGACTCACACCGTCTCCTCTGGTTCTGGTTCTAATCTGTGTTTCTTCATCAGAGTTCAGCTCGTGGTCATAAAACCCTGCAGCGACTCACCTGGAGGCTTCAGAGCTGCATCACTGGTACAGGAGAGACTTTAGCCTCGTCTATAGCACTTTAATGTAAATCAATATATGTTCATTCTTTTTTTTTAAAAGATTTATTTTTGGGCTTTTCCGCCTTTAATGACAGTTGTCAGTGAAAGAGTGACAGAGAAACGTGGGGGAATGACATTCAGCAAATGAGCCACCGGCTGGAATCGAACCGCTGCGTCGGGGCCTGTAGCCCCTGGACATGGGTCGCCCGCCCTACCCCATGTTCATTTATTGTAATATTAGTTTTAATACATTTTCAGTGTTGTGTTTGGTTTATCTTCCTCACTCAACTTTATTAAATTAATGTAGTTGGTTGTCTCTAAGTGTAGCCCTGTGATAGACTGGTTACCTGTCCAGGTGAACCTGCCTTCACCCTAAGCCGGCTGGGATAGGCTCCGCCCCCCCGCGACCCAAATGAGGATTGAGCGGTGTATAGAAAATGGATGGATTTTCCTTTAATTCCAAAAAGATTTTATTTAATTCTAAATGCATTTTAATTCATGTTTTGGTATTTCTGTTCCTTCTCCACTGTCCTGACTCTGTGAGCCGCAGCTCTGCCCCCTGGTGGACACAGAAAGGGCCTACAGTCATCAACGTTACTGAACGCATCATCAGTGACGTCAGAGCAGCATCATGACGACTGGACGCAGCAGAGACGTGTTAAAATTAAAATTTTATTTTTACATCATACAAACTGTGTTTGGCCTCCTGCCTTTTCACAATAAAAGCACATTTCCATTGCAGACCTTCATCGCCTTCATCATCATCATCATCATCAGACAGTATTTACAGGCACATTTACACACTGTTAGCAAACTGTACACAGTCAGTAGAAAAGCTTTGTCACGCTGATCCTGATTATTTTATTAAACTTTTATTCCCTTGTAGAAAAATGATGCAGTAACAAACAGAGCTCGACCAATCAGAGCTCAGGATCCAACTGCACTCAGGTCAGGTGACATTCGCATCATCGGTGACACAGCAGAGGTTAAGCCCCGCCCCTCATCTTTAAAAATAAACAAAGAAAATTATGTAGAAGAAGCACCATCATCATCATCGTCATCATCATCACACGCATGCAGAATTTAATCTGAAAGAACTACGACTACGGGTCGAACACAGGCTCAAAAACACGCAAGGCAAAACACAGTCCCAATATCAGGAGAGAAAAAGAAGAGTCCAGCAGGAGGACCACGATTTGGATCAGTCTACCACAGACCCGGTTCATGGTCTGGTTCAGTCCAGCAAGAGGACCTGATCAGTATTCTGGTTCTGTTTCAGTTCTGCAGCAGAGCACCGTCGGAGTCTGGCTGCTTAGTGTCTGCTGGGTTCAGTCCAGCCACAGTCCATTTACACACAGCACAAGTCCAAGAGGGACCGGGAGGGGGGGTCAATTACAGTCCGAGAAGTTCTGAGAGGTCAAGGAGGGTCTAGAACAGTCCAGGAGGCTCCAAGACAGTCAAGCAGGTCTAGAACCATCCAGAACAAGCCAGGAAGGTCTAGAACATTCGAGAGAGTCCAGGGATGTCCAGGATGGTCAAGACAGGTCACGACAGGTTTAGACCATACCAGAACAGTCCGGGAAGGTCTAAAACAGTCAAGGAGGGTCCATAACAGTCCAGGACCACCAAGGACGGTCCAGGACAGTCAAGGAGGTTCCATGACGGTCTAGGAAGGCCCAGAGCAGTCAAGGCAGGTCTAGAATCACCCAGAACAGTCAAAGAAGGTCTAAAACAGTTAAGGAGGGTCCATAACAGTCCAGGATCATCAAGGAAGGTCTACGACAGCCAAAGAGGGTCCGGAAAGTTCTAGGAAGGTCCGAAGCAGTCAAGACAGGTCTAGAACAGATCAGGGCAATTCAGGAAGGTCCAGGTTGGTCTAGGAAAGTATAGAATAGTCCAAGGTCTAGAACAGTTCAGAACGTGTACTATCAGTCACGGGTGAACAGTGTCGTCCACAGAGATCAGGACAACACAACAGCTACAACGACATGGTCGCCGTGGAGACACAGCAGATAATCTCAGGCTGAATCCAAACGTCCTGACAGGCGTCGGCCGGTCGATTCGGTAAATTGTTTGGATTGTGACCCTGTTGACCGGCGCTGCTTCACAGAGGCTGATATGTGTAAATCTGGATCATCGAACTCAGTCTGACTGGGTCTAATTCCTGTTATTGCTGGTTCTTCTGTCAGGTGAGGACAGTTTGTATTCAGCCTGTCGGACAGTTCAGCACATCAGAGCTGGAAACTACAACAAAGTTAAACTAGAACTGGGTTCGCTGTTTGTCTCGTCCACCCAGTCTGGGCTTGTTCTGAGCTGCTCTCAGCGTTCCAGTATGTTGATGTTTCTGGTTCTAAAATTATTTAATCTTCCCATGATGCACCGGGATATGATCAATACGCCTGCTGTCAGAGAGACAGCGCCACCAAGCTGCAAGAGTGAAGGCACAGCTGGGATAAATAAGTATAAATAGGACTTACAGTATGTACACACAATAAGTTAGTAACTAGCTAACACACACAGACACACACACTTTAGCTCCGCCCACAGATTGTTTTCATCAGCTCGTCGTTGTTCAGCAGGTTTTAATGTTTCAGTGTGATTCCAGTTTCTGCTCAACACGTCCGTCCCGGTTGTCGTAAGCTGCTCAGTGAGCCGACAGCCACAGCAACATCTGGCAGCTTCAGTTCACGACTAAACAATAAAGACTTCATTTCAAATTGAAAAATTTATTCGTGCTTCAACTGACTGACTGTGATGACGTCTGTCTGGACCAGTCAGACACAAGAGTCTGATCATGTGACAGGAAGTGACCTAAAACCTCCAGCTGTGTGGCCTGAGCACCACACGTTCTTCACCTACTTTATGTGGTTCTGTAAAAGTTCTTCATGTTTATCAGAGTTCTTTGGTGACTCCAGCAAAATGACCTAAATGATTATCAAGTTCTGTTATCAAAATAGGAACCAAGTGGGTCCACAAAGAACTCTCTGGAAAGTAGTTCCTGAAGGAACCTATTTTTACAAACGTTCTTTGAAGCAAACATTATGGTGTCTACAGGAACCAGCCTTTAGGAGTTCTTTGAAGAACCTCTTGCTAAAAGCTTCTTTGTGGAACTAAACAGGTGCTTTCTGTGACATCACTGCAAAGAACCATTGTTGGCTCCCGTTTGGACCTTTATCTTCTGTGTAGCTACAGTTTGTTCTGGTCACTCTGAGTTCATGTTAAAGCTGTTGGAGCTACAGTGGAACAGAAAGACTGAAAGGAACCAGAACCAAGCTGATCCTTGGAACGTTCCACCTCACAGCTGAGCAGGGTTCCTGCAGTGGAACGCTGCCTAATGCTTGAGTTCCTTCTTTGGAACTGTTCGGTCTGAGGTTCTGTCCTGGTTGCTATGCACGAGTGGACATGTGAGGAACAGATCCAGACTCCATCTAAAGAAGTTCTGTTGTCTGAATCTGGTTCCGTCTCCTCGTGTCAGCAGACGTCATTAAGCCAATCAATTCAAATCAAAAACCTGTATTCATACAGACCTGAGAACACTGGTGAGTCGACCCGGACTCGACCTGGATGTGAGGAAGACTGGGAGGACTGGGAGGACTGGCGCTGCTGAGACATGGTCAGAAACCAGAGTCACACTGATGTAAACGCTCCCTGATTCCGATTTGGGTTCTGATTCTGTTATTGCATTCAGAGATCGTCAGAGTCAGAGCTGCTGGTTTCAGTAGAAAAGGCAAAAATACAAAACAGCTCGTCTGGGCTCAGCAGATCAATAATCAATACATGTGATCAGAATTTTTAATTGTGCTTTTTGACTAACAGACAGCAGGACAGCAGGGAATTCTGGGAAACGTAGTGCAAGGCAGCAGGTGACGACGATGTTCCCTGATCTGATTGGTTAGATTGTCAATGTGCACCACAAGCTGGTGTCAGGGTTTGGGTTAGTCCAACGTTAGTCCAACGTTAGTCCAACGTTAGTCCTACATCTGTTTAACTGCTGCTGTGTGAAGGAATCTAAGACTTGGGATCTCCTGAGTCTGACTATAATAACCTCGTATGTCACACACACACACACACACACACACACACACACACACACACACACACACACACACACACACACCCACAGCAGGAAGACACAGTGCCACAGCCGTCCAATCAGATTACTGCTTCATCACTCTCAGCAGGTCAGAGGTCATCAGAGGTCAGTGACTTTGTTTTCCACCAGGGCAGCGACCTGCTGCAGCCGATACGCCAGCTGCATCTTCTGACCAGAACTGTCCTCCTCCAGAGACATGATGACCTGACAGACAGACAGAGGAGTGAGACAGGCGCACTATTCCTCAGACGTGTTGAAATAAACAGAATCATTGTTTTTATTCTCACCTGATCATAATATTTGTTGATGTACTTGTAGAGTTCATGGAGAGCAACAAGATTGTTCATCTCTGAAGCGAAACTCTGAAAGCAGATAGTTAGACAGTCAGACAGACAGACAGTCAGTCAGTCAGTCACACAGACAGACAGACAGTCAGACAGACA
>NW_007578764.1:5779-10694 GCF_000690725.1 Stegastes partitus
CAGACAGACAGACAGACAGACAGACAGTATTATTATGTCTCCAGTGCAGGTGAGTGTTTGTTCACTGACCCCGGACAGTTCAGTCAGAGTCGAGTTCATCTCCTGATAACAGCCTGAGGCAGCGCTGTGGATGTCACTGTAGTACCTGCACACACACACACACACACTGGTTATACTGGGTCACATTCGTACTGCAGCCACTGTTTACAGACAGTCTGGTTGCTATGGTGACTGTACAGCAGTGTTTCCATGGTAACAGAACTTGACATGTTGTGTGAGTAGTGTAGTTGTCCCACCTCTCCACCAGCTGCTTGTATCGGGGTATCTCTCTGGCGTACAGCAGCTTGTTGACAGGAGAGTCCTGATTGGACACAGAGATACCGTCAGGTCACATGACTAAAGCACACAGACAGACAGACAGACAGACAGACAGACAGACAGGTCATACCCGGCCCACTTTGTGCTCCGAGGTGGTGCAGGAGTCGATGAACGTCTGAGCGATGACCGACAGGACGGCATCGATGCTGTCGGTCACCTGAACGTCCAAAACAAACTGAGGGTTCTTCAAGATGTTCACCCAGAACCTGAGAGGGAGACTGGAGAGAGACAGACAGGTCAGACAGACAGGTGTGAGAGAGAGGCCGTCTCTGTCAGGTGTCCAGGTGTGTCTCACCTGTTGGTCTTCCAGATGTGGACGGTCTCCGGGTCGTCGATTCCGTGTTTCTCGGCCATGTCATCCAGGAAGTCGAAGAAAAACCTGACGGCGATTGGAGGAGGACGTTTCGTACTGAGGATTGCCACGAAGACGTCGTCCACAAACTTCTGCAACGTCCCCTACAGACAGACAGACAGACAGGTGGGAGGCAGACAGGTGAGAGACAGATGGATGAAAGGCGGACAGGTAGGTCTTGGGTGTGTGTTACCTTCATGGACAGCAGCCTGGTCAGGTAGATCTCAGGTATGGCCTTGGCCCGCTCTCGCTCCCTCATGCTGCTCTTCCTGTGTTTGGGGATTTCAGGATCTTCGCTGCTCTTCACCAGGTGCCACAGACGCAGTCCCTCCTCCTCCTCCCCCTCCAGCATCGGTGTTTCTATGGAAACCACACATAGGCGGTCACCATGACGACCAGTGAAAGACGCCGCAAAGCCTTGCATCCGAACAACAGAACTGTCAGTTCTAGCTCTCTTCAGACCAGAGCTCTACAGTTTAAATGAGATTCTGTTTGAATTGTCACACGGTTCTAGATCAGACATGGTTCTCCATGGGTTGTTCTGGGTTCTAGAGCTTCTACATTTTCTGTTTCTTCTGAATTCTAGGTGTTCTAGATATTCTACATTGCTATTCTTGTATAAAATTTGAGTTCATGATTTTCCAGCTGATTGTGTTTCAGCTGCGGTCCGATCTAGACGGTCTCGGTGGTTCTGTGCTGTTCTATGTAGTTGATTTTCAAGATCCAGTGTCTGCTAGTGTATTCTAATTCTAGGTGTTCTAGATGTTCTATGTTGTTGTTCTTCCATTGCCATTCCGTTTAGGATTTGCCAGGTGGCTGTCTCTGTGTTGGCGATGAGCTCCAGAGGTTCTAGTGGGCCGTGTGTGAATTGTTTGGGGTTCTAGATTTTCTAGCTGTTTTAAATGGTTCTCAGTTTCAGATGTTCCACAGTGCTCGTTTAAGCTTAAATCTGTTCTTCTTTGTCTGTGCTAGTTCATCATGTTCTCAGTAGTTCTGTTTGTGTGATACTCTGAATGTTCTAGATGGGTCCACATGGTTCTGTATGGTCAGGATTGTTGCTGTGTTCTTACTCTCTCCTGTCTGGAACACCTGGTTGACTCCAACTCCCCCTGAACTCTGAGAACGAGGAATCAGAGCAACTGTGGCTCCATCTGGAACCTGCAGAGGGTAAGAACAGGTGAACAAGAGGGTGGAGAACAGGGGGCGGGGCAGAGGAGGACGTGCTGTGATTGGTCAGCTGTTGGTACCTTGTAGTGCTGCAGAGTGTTGAGTCGTTTCCAGCGACCCTGAACCACCGCTGTGACATCATCATCCGACAGGGTCAGGTGACCCGCCTGACCTGAACGCCATTCTGTGAGCAGAAAGAGAGACGGGCGAGTATGAACTGTCTGTCAAACCACAGACAAGTAAGACAGGTGAGAAAGGTCAGACAGGTGAGTACCAAGGTCCAGACTGTCGGCTGCAGGTCTTTGAGAGAACGCAGCTCCCCTGTACACCTGATCCAGGATCTTGTCCTTCACCTTCACAAAGGCAGACAGACAGGTAGGTGAGAGGCAGGTATACAGGTGAGGAACAGACAGACAGACAGACACCTACCTGTGTGATGGTGTCGGTGTCGAGCACTTTGACAGGACATGGCTGGACCTCAACGCCGTTCTTTACCAACACTGTCAGAGTCTGAGAGAAACAGACAGGTACGAAAAGGTGAGACAGATACAGAGAGGTGACACAGGTATGAAGATGTGAGACAGGTACAGATAGGTGAGGCAGGTGAGATGATAAAGAGCTGTGCTTGTCCAATTGTGGACAACTGAGTGATGCCGACAGATGAGACGTGCGTTGCCATGGGTACCATGGCACAGTAGTCGATGTCCTCTCGCAGCAGGTGACTGTCGTTCAGCGTCCGCTTGGCTTTTCCTGTCACGGCGTCCACCGGCCCTTTGTCCACCTGGTACTTTATGGCTCTGTAGAGCATGTAGAGAGGCTCCCCCGCCACCTCCTGTCAGACAGGTGACACAGGTAAGACAGGCAGCAGGCAGACAGACAGGAACATAAGAACAGGCAGACAGGTACCTTCAGGAAGGAGTAGAGGCAGATGGACATCCAGTTGGTCAGCATCTTCTCAACAACTGTCTCTGTGCTGAAAAACAGCATGGACAGAAGATGAAGTCTGACTTTCTGTAACTTCAGCTTTATTTAACCAAGTTTCAGATTGAAGCTCTTCTCTGAGAGCGTCGTGGCCGAAACACAACAGCAGCACAGTGTAGCTCTGAGGCAGAACCAAACACCTGAAGTCCGGTTCCAAGTGTCTTTTATTAGAAATAGCTGTGAATAAAGCCACACAAAGCACCCTGAGCAGCAGTAATTCAGTGTATTTCTGTGAGCTGAATCTTTTTATGTTCAGCATCATAAACTAGAAGCAGGCCGACATAACAGCAGCAATAAATCATTTAAAGATGCTTTTGTGGGTCTCTATAAATAAAAGACTGAACAAGCCGCCGTCATTTGTCCTGGTTTCAGCTCCGACAGTAAATCTTAACGGCTTGGAGGCCTTGCAGACTTTAGCTGCTCAGCCTTCCATCAGATGCCAGATTCTCCTTTGGATGGCGAATGTCCCTTCAGACATCAAACCCTCCCTCAAGCACAGACTCGTTCCCTGGATGTCATACTGGAAGCTCACATGCAGATGTGACTGGACAGCAAATGCATCACGACTGCCCTCTGGTGGACAAGGCTGTTTACTGCAACATGTCTTATTTGGGGCGTCGGTTCTTCAGATGCACCTGAAGGTAATTTTTTCAATTGCTGGTTCTATAAAAGGTCCTGATGGTGGTTTTGTCTTGTGTTGGTTCTTGAAATGGGTGGTTCTGTTACGTACCGGCGCAGCATGAGTTTGGGGTTCTTGGCCACGTACTGCTGCACCAGGTCCTGCAGCAGACTCTTCATGACCTCGGTGAAGTACTCGAGCTTGTCGTGCAGAGCCATGGTGAGCAGGCTGGCCACGTAGCCTCGGTCCCTCTGAGAGAAGCCCTGCTGAGCCTCCAGAGTGTGGATGAACTGAAACACAGAGAACAATGTCACCTGTACGTCCAGGTGTCACCTGACCTGACCTGTCACCTGAAGCCTCGCCCATGCCCACCCTGGTGAGGAAGAGTCTGTTGTTGAGCAGGTTGTTCAGCTGCTGGAGACCCTGTTCCACCGTCTGCCTCCGGGACTCTGGCAGGTCCAGCTGGCGGCTCAGCGGTGCCACCTGCTGCCCGGGGAAGAACACCCTCTCTGCATAAGTCCTGTAGTCCAGCAGGGGGAGTCCTGGTCCTCCAACATCACTGCTCAGGTCCATCATCTCTGTCATCAGGTCTGCAGGAGGAGAAGAAGACGTAAATATGGAAGCGGTCACAGAAGCGGAGCAGCTGTTCAGGAACATTGAAGTTTCAACATCTGAGTGGCTCAGCAGAACTCCGGCCCATTCCTGCAGTGAGGCTGGGAGCTGGAGACACCACGTTTCTTCAGTTTCACTTTGTTTACCTGTGAACTCTTTGCGGCACTGATCTCCTACGTTGATCTCCAGAGTTTCCAACTGCAGCAAAACCTTCTTATAATCTCTGAGAGCTTGTTTACTTTTCCTCCTGCACAGAACCAAAGAAACAGCTGATCAACAACTACGGCTGTTCCAAACAGCGATTTCTTGTATTCTGATATTCGAGCCCATTTAGTGGTGACTATCTGAATATTCGGTCGGTCGGTCGGTCGGTCGGTCGGTCGGTCGGTCGGTCAGATGGGGTGGGGGCAGACGTGTATTCGGACCAACAACCGACGGGGGGTAGTACTGTACGGGACGCACAGGCAGTGCAGGTACCTACCTGTACATGAGGATGACGACCAGCACCGATAGGATGATGACAGCTGCTCCTGCCCCCAAACCGATCTGAGCAGCCAATGGGACGGGAGACAGCAGAGAGTCACTGTCGTACTGAACCAATCCCAGGTCCACCTGCAGGTTCCCCATGAACACCTGAGAGACAGACAGGAGAAGAGAGGGTGAGACAGGCTGCAGGTGCTGCTGCTCTACACCAACAGAACCGGCTGTTCCCTGAGTGTCGGACGGATCCAAACCCTGAAAGGTGGACAGATAATCATTCAGGATTGTGTGTGTTATTGTGTGTGTGTGTGTGTGTGTGTGTGTGT
>NW_007578764.1:11656-13955 GCF_000690725.1 Stegastes partitus
TCAGACTGGGCAGCTCCCTGCCGTCCTCCACACTGATTGGCTGAACCTCTGGAGGCTCACAGTACAGGTGAGTGCTGTCCAGAGTCTTCACCTGACACTGCTGGTCCCCGAGCCGAGCCGTGACCTCCTGCCGTGACATGGCTCTGGTCAGGTCCAGGCCCTGAGGGAGAGCACCGGGACAGAAGGTCAGATGGGTTGTCATGTCCATCGGATCAGAACGTCTGAGTCGACTACTTTACCTCCACGGCGATGACTCCTCCAGGTTTGAACCGATACGGAGCATCTGGAGCTTCTCGGTTCAGAGGGAAGAACTCCGGGTTTGGATAGTAGGTGAAGCTTTTACCCTGACAGACAGACAGACAGACAGACAGACAGACAGATGTTCATACGGGGTTTCTTCCTGTCATGAGGCTCAGGTGTGATTCCAGGTGTTTGCATCATGTTTACTGATTATTGTGTTTCTGCTCACATTCAGTCAAACTGACTTTAAAGCAGGAGAAAGTCTGAGTCGACAGACAAACGACAGACAGACATGCAGACAGACAGACAGACAGACAGACAGACAGACAGACAGACAGACAGACAGACAGACAGACAGACGGACAGACAGACGGACAGACAGGGGGACCTGCTGCTTGATGTACCTTGATGCTCTCATAGTGGACTCTGACGTTGTCCAGCTGGAACCATATGCCTTTAACTTTGACGTCGGGGGACACGGTGGGGGAGGGACAGGTCATCTGAGAGGACGACTGGACAGAGCAGCGCTCCGACACCTGAGAGACAGACAGGTGAGGACAGACCGACAGGTGAGGACAGGTACAGAGACTTGCTGATCAATCTTCAGTAAGCAGAGCTCGTCTTTGATTGACGTCTGTCTCACTGTTGTCATGGTGCTGTTGAAGACCAGCTGCTGCTTGGCGGTGAGCAGAGCCAATCGTCTCCTCCGTTTCACTCTCTGGACCTCCACAGGCTCCACCCACACGGATATGATTGGCTGCTGCACCACGTCCAGGTTCCTGCCCGTCACCATGATGATGCGGCCGCCACTGAGGACAGGAAGACAACACCATATTAGGACGTACAGCTGTGAGACGCTCGCTGACTCGTAATTGGTGATTGGTTCTTACGCGTAGAAGCTCTCTGCTGGCGCCGCGTCGGTGATGATGGGGTCGTCAAGGTAACGGAAGGAGACGTCTGGGACGGTCCGCTCAGCTTTACCAAAGAAAACACGAACCGGGGCGCCACCGGTCCGATTACTGGGACCAGTTCGACACTCCAGCTGGGTGTCATTCACCTCGTCCACACTGAGACAATGAAGTAAAACAAGTTGCAGTCAGAGTGACGACAGCAGTATTATCGGTAGTAGTACTAACGGCGTGAGCAGTACCAGTACTCACATGTAGCAAGGCTGGGAGCCCACGAAGGCACTCAGGTCAGACGTTTGTCCTGTCAACAGCTGTCGGCCTCGGATGGTCAGTCTGGTTCCTCCAGAAACTGGACCTTTATCAGGAACCAGGTCCAGCAGCTGAGGGTCCTGAACAGATCGATCAGATTGATCAGCAGT
This sequence comes from Stegastes partitus, assembly GCF_000690725.1. NCBI lineage: Eukaryota > Metazoa > Chordata > Actinopteri > Pomacentridae > Stegastes > Stegastes partitus. Next base: position 13,224 of record NW_007578764.1, read on the forward strand.
TCGATCAGACTGATCAGTGAGTTAATGGAGGCTGAAGCAAAGTCACGTTCTATTGTCACTCTTTCTCAGAACCGGTTTAAAGAACTTCAGGGTTCTTTTGGTTGGATCCACGTTGGTCTACATATGTTTTTAGGACTGGGTCTTACCTGATACGTGAACGTCTGCATTGACCTCCCAGGTGGAGTTGTTCCCACGGTAACCAGGACTGGCCCCTCCTTCTGCTTCCCACTGGGCTGCAGCTCACACACAACCCTGACACACACACACACACACACACACACACACACACACACACACAGTGAGTCATGTGTTGTGGTCACCTGATCAATAGGACACGCCTCCTGCTGATGTGAGGTGCTCACCTGGTGGAGATCAGGTATCCTTCAGGTTGAGGCAGACACTGGACACCTGCCACTGTGACTCCGCCCACCACGTCCTCGTACCTCATGCCCAGGTTCGACCCCGTGATTGTCACCAGGACTCCGCCCTCCAAAGGACCGGAGACAGGCAACACCTGTGAAAGGTGGACAGTAAGAACATTTCCACAGAAACAGAACGTGTGCAGACAGACAGAACGCTTCCATGGTAACAGGATGGACAGACTGACACAGTTGAAACCAGAAGTTTACGTCCACTGTATAAAAAGACATCAAACCGTTTCTTTCTCACCATCTGACACTAAATCAGACCAAACGTTTCCTGTTTCAGCTCAGTCAGGATCACCAGCATTAG
>NW_007578764.1:16210-18180 GCF_000690725.1 Stegastes partitus
CAGACAGACAGACAGACAGACAGACTGTCTCACCCTCTGGTTCAGGATGATGTGTTGGTGAGGACAGCTGTGGTTGTGAGTACACAGTTGATCCAGAGGACACCAGTTACACCTCCAGATACTGCTGACACAGGACAGACACCTGCAGCACACAGCATCTTCATCATCACCATCATCATCACCGCCATCATCATCATCATCATCAGTAACTGTATTGTGTGTTTGTGTGTTTGTGTGCTACTGGTGTCTTACTGGGAGCTCTGGTTCAGTCGACTCACGGCGCTGCAGTCATAGAAGGTCATGTTGCCCGTGGTGATGGTCACATGACCAAACATGAGTGACACGGGAAGGATCATGTGATCTGCAGGAAGTGACAGGCAGAGGAGTCAGACTACAGCAGCCCCAGAACATGAATGAATCCTGCAGGTCAGTTTGTACCCACCGCTTCCTGTTGGCATGGAGGGGAGGAGCTCCGGCGCAGGTGACTGACAGGTGATGCTGGTTCCCATGACGACGGCCGGCTGAGGTGGGAGGAGCCCAAAGACGCAGGACAGAGACTCCGCCCTCGTGAGTGCAGGAAGTTGGATGACTGACAGCGTTACCTTGGAAACGAACACAGAAACACAGTTACCGCCTCTCCACCAGGACAGTTCTGGTTCTGGAGCTGGTTCTGTTGGATCTGTGGAACCGGCTGCAGTTCCACCAGGCTGCAGCAGAACTGATGTGTCACCATGACAACAGATCTGTTTACTGCAGTGCTCCGGTTCTACCTGCAGTTTGGTTTTTACATGCTGATGAACACTGAGACACATTTGTTTATGGAAGAGCGCTGCAGACCAGCACAGCTACATTCAGTCTGACCAATCGGGTCACAGTTACCGAACTTCCATCGTCTCTACCTTTTTAACGAGACACTCCCTCTGATGAGGAGGGCAAGGACTAATTCATCTGGTTCTTCTTCTTGAAATTAGTCCACACAGGAACCTTGATGTGATGACATTGTCATGGTTCTGTTTGGTTCCAGAAAAACTTTTAGGATTTCAAACTACTTTTATAATTGGATTTTGGTTGAAACTTGAACCCGTTCTACGTTGGTAGAAAGCTGTTAGCTCAGGGTCTTGGTTCAGGATTCTTGGAGTTCTGGTGTTGTCTCCTGAACCAGCTTAGAGTTCCATCAGTTCTGAGTGGAACCACCGTGATTAAGATGCATCCTCCCTCTAATGGGGTGGGATGGTGGCTCAAGTGGTCCAGCAGGTTCTCCACTAATCTGAGCCTACAGCGCCACCTTCTGACGCCATCATGCAGCAGAATTTATTTTCTCCAAAGCAGTTGATGAAATAATTAAAGAATAATTTACATTTTTTGGTGACATTTCAAAGGTTCACTTCAGATTTGACTGACACTTAAATGAAAACATGGCTGGTGTCAGAACCAGAACCACGAGTCCGGTTCTGACCCTGCTCCTCTGGTTGTCTTACAGGCACCTGTAGGATCAATGTATAAGAGCTTCTCTGCATTCACACAACCGATAATCAATAACTGCTGCTGACCCGCTGCCTACCTGTGTCTGCTCTTCTCTGCTCTGATTGGCCGGCTGCAGGCTCTGCACGGTCACACACTGATTGGTCGGTTCGAAGCTCCACAGCCAATGGTTGGGCTGCTGGTGACGCTGACACTGATGTTTACGGGAACATCTGGACGAAGCAGAAACACGAGCAGATGTCAGTAAATGCTCAGTGAAGACATAAACCTGCTGATCAGATCAAAACCTGATTCAGCTGCAGGTTCACGGAGAACACAGAACAAGAACAAATATGAATAAAAAGCATCCAAAGCTAAACGAGATGTGAACCCTTTGAACTGAACAGCTCCTGTCTCATGTTCCTTCACTGGTTCATGTTTCTCTGCAAAATCAAGTCCTGCAGCTCTGAGGAACCAGAACATGAAGCAGAAGAGAGAACTCAGAGACG